>NW_009220780.1:0-34886 GCF_000690835.1 Fulmarus glacialis | reverse complement strand
AATCTAGGACCTCACAGGTCTAATCTATTTGCACTTTATCACAGAAGCAGGAACTGAATTGCCACAGCATATAGCTCTATTATCAGACATACTCAATTGCTTATCTGCTCTATGCTGCTACAGTAGGACCAACTTTATAAATATCAGCTTCATGAAAGCAACCTCTTGAGCTGCTTTGGGCCAGTCCAAGAGCTGAGATATTCTTTGAAAAGTTTCTTGTTAAAACATCAAGGAAGCTGATAGCAGTTTTACATATGCTGATTTTCAAACTTTTTTTTTTTAATAGGAGTAAACTTATTTTTTTATTGCAATGTAATCTTTATTGTTGTTAAGAATTTTCAGTGCTTAGGAGAGGCTCCAAACTTCGGCGTAAACAACTGAAATGAATACCTTTTTCAGTTTAGTTCTAAAATGCACTCAAAAGTGACTAAAGTTGTGCTGATTCGTTTCTGATTCCTGACAAAAGAACAAATTATATCGCCAGAAAAATACAAAGATTAAAAGGAGTCCATTTCAGGAAATTTTGATGCTGTTTTACGGTGTCTACAGTAATTTCTTATTTAGTGTTACCAAGCTACCTAATCAGTAAATATGAAAGAAAAAGAAAATCAGAGACAGATACTTGGAAAAATCTGTTTTCATGAAGAATAAAGAGCCATATTTTCTAATTCAGAGCCAAAATCTCAATCTAAGTACTTTCAAGAACAACGCAGGAAAAACATAAATGCTCAAACATTTGAGTTTTGGACTTTAAAAATAGCTTCATAATTCATTCATATCATATGATCATGTTTCAATATATTTTTCTTCCTATAGAAACTAAGAAAAGCAATTAAATTCCATTTTAGTGAATTGTGGTTAACTAAACTGGTATAAATAAATATAATTTCTATTTGAAAAGATCTTCCCATGATGCTTGTGGAGTATTTCCATCATTATTTTTTTAAGTAAAATTCTAAAAACTATTGAATTGACAAAGAATGAAGGTAAAGCCAAAAATTGTGCCTAATCTCAGAGTACAAAACAAAATGATATAGCTGCAAACTAGGCCTGATACAATTTCTAGGAAAAACAAAAAACCCCACAAACAAACAATGTATTTCCATGGAAATCAGGTATTCTTGAATGAAAGCAGCATCCTTTCTTGACAGCATTAAAAATTTAAATTGGTAGAAGTACTTATATTGATGCACTTGTTAATAAAAAACTATCGCTAAGGGTTCTTGATTTTGTCCCATTTGGACAAAAATCTATTTGATATTTCTACCAATATTTGCAGTGGAAAAAGTTAATAACTATTGATAAAGTCGGTAGGTCTTAAGAATGCTACTGCAGACAGAAATAGGGATAAGAAAGGTTAATCATTGAGAGCAGCTAGGATGAATTGGAAAGCTGGACACAAATAGAATGAGACACATATGTAAGCAGTCAAGGTATTTAGCTGCCAGAAGACACAAGAAAGCTAGACATAATAGTTCATTTGGAACTTCTAGAAGATGCCTACTGGCTTCTTTCAATGTATAAGTACATCCCAGAGACTACACTTAAGACTGAGAAACCCTACCCTTGAAAGCGTGGCCTTCAAGAAACTTACCATGGGAAAGGAATTGTGCATGATTTCTCTGTACAATAAACAATCAAAATCATACAGAGAGATGCTTTTACCTTGGAAACTTCCTCCTCGTTGTGTCTAATGCTCTAAGATCAAGTACCCTTTCTCAAAAGCTCACATTAATTCTACCCTGCAGTGCTGCTTTTCTCCTCTTTTTTATCTAATATACAAATGATTCCCCAACTGTAAAAAGATTTCCCAGTAGCACACAGTGACTGTTCACACATTAAAAAAAAAGAAAAAAAAAAAAAGTCCACCAGAATCATCATGAAGTTGAAGCTTTATAACATGATTCTCTCATAAGCAAATTTAGCCAAAGAACTTAAAGGGCAGGGCAATATTTGAAGTCTTTTAGAACTGGTATTCTATATTCTAGATTTTAAAGTTTATCATCAATATTGCTACCTAGAATGCCAGCCACTGTAAATCATCCAGTAACTATGTAGGAGCTATACTGTTACGTATCTGTTCAGAAACTGGACAAATATTAAAGATTTAATTAATAATTTAATTAAGTTTACAGATCTCAAAATACAGAAAAATAGTCATAGGAAAATAACACAAATTCAAACAAATGAAAATTTTCTGTTAAAATTCAAGCCGTATGTTCCTATTCTAACACAGACACTAATTTGCATAACGATTTGGGCACATCATAAAATAATTGACACACTCAGTTATAAAGCTCATTTGTAGTAAAAGGTTATTATTTAATAATTCTGTGTATCTTTTCCTTAGGTTAACAAAGTAGTATTTCTGAAGTAATATAGAATGATAAGCATATTTATGTACAGAGTTCTTCCCTTTATATACTGCCACCTAAATTTTATAAGTAACAATCTCTCCATAAGTGATTGAAACAGTCACCAGACACCACAGCACAACTCAGCTTCAAGCCACTTCTCAAGCATTGGCTTACAAAAGATACCATTGCCTTAATCAGCTGCAAAAAGACAGAAATCTCTGTGGCAGAGGAAAACAACCCACAGTACTCATTGTATATGTGTCTCGGAGAAGCCTGCAAACACTGCAGGAAAGATGCCATTCTCAGCTGACTGTACGTAAGCAAAGTGACTACTTTGTACAGAATTCAACCTTAGGAATCCCGTGTGAGTTCTAATCAATTCCACTTGGAAAAACCACTAATCACACTGATTCTTTTTAAAAAATGTCTGTTCATATATATCCATGCAATTCCAAATGAAGTAGACATGAATTGCAAAAATACATTTCAGAGAAGGATCTAAATTTATCCAACTTTTCCAAAACATTAAAACTTGCATAATTTATCGGACTTTGAACCTTTGTTACAGCAATCAAATTAAGCTGGACACAAAATTTCCATACCCTCAGGGTCTCTAGTGTTGTCACATTTCAAGTCATCATATACACAAAGAAATTCTATAGCACAATTTTGAAACAAACTCTGGGACAAATCCTTACTACAATATTCAAAAATAATGCATCCTTAGTAAAATTTTACAATGGGTATGTCTGAGAATAATAGAATATTTTATTTTCAGATACATACAAAACTTCTTCAAAATTATAAAAACTTTTACATTTATTTATTAGTTTACATTTATTTCAGAATGGTACTGGTACAATTTTAGAATGGTACTAGTACAAAATGACTTGAAAACAACTAATTGCCATTCATTAATTTGGGTTAGGTTTTAACCCAGTACTTCTTAACCTTTTGTATTTCTGGTAGTGAGAAGATGACTATACACATTCTATTCAATACCTTCACGCTTGCTGCTTCTACTATGAACCCCGTAATTAATTTAATATTTTCAACGGAGAAATACATTACAATTGAAGACAGATTGCAATTTAGCAAATTACCCCAGCTAAGAAGTATTGCATGAGTGCATTTTCTCTGAAGTGCTGCAGACATAGCTGAGGCAGAAAACGGGATACAAGATTTCTTTGGCTTTTGACGATCTACTTCATGCTCAGTTGCACAGGAAAACTGGCAAGTTTGCAGTGTGACACTCACTCTGCTTTCTACATTGACAACAGTAGCATGATGGTTAAAGGACTGTTTTAAACTCTCAGCTGCCTCTACGGGCATTTTGGGAAAGTGACAATGTAGACTAATCCAGAAAAGACAGTTTACAAACAGGAAAAACAGATTAAAAAGTACTTCGTGTCATTTTTTAATAATATGCTGTGAGATTGGTGAGCACTGTGTCCATTTAACAAAATGCATGTAGTTTCTTTACTGCATAAATGCTGTAAGCTTATCCACATGAAGCCACAGAAGTAATAGTAATGCCAACTTTTTTCATTGTTGTTGACCAAGCAAATGTTAGTAAAGTGATTAAACATACAAAGAAATAAAAAAATCCAACATTAGCATTTTAGGTGTTAGTGCCAACACCACAGTGGCATTTTAAAGTCACATACAGTCATAAATACTTTCCTAGGATTACACACTGCAGAATGGCACATCATAGTTTAATTAGTTGCACTCACCTGTGCACATTTAAATGATATAATTTAAGATCTGTGAGCTGCAAAAAGTGGATGCTTGTACTCATTTTTTTGGCATATAAATTCACTTGGATTATCTCGTATTCAAAGTTAACTGGAAGAAAAACCCTGACCTCACTGAAACTGGTAGGAATGCTTCCACTAATTTAAACAGACCAGATTTATCCCTTCTGCTAGGTATTTTCAAATTAAAGGCATATAGTTTTTAAAGAAAAAAAAGTAATTCTCCATTTTTTAATGAAATACAGTTTCTCTTATAAATTAAGTGTAGGAAACCAATAGTGCTAACAGCAAGCCAAGGCAACAGTTGGTACAGTCACTTGCTGTTGGCTCTTCAGTTAGGCTCCGCTTAACAGACAAAAGAACAGGATAATCAAGATCACATAACCACAAAAATACCCAGAACTCTACCTTCTTTAAGTCAGGCATCTGTGACTTTCAGTTTTTTCAGGGAACAACCACTCATCCCACTGACTAAGAGAAAATCTTCCAGTGTCCTGGGCCATTTACAAGGACATTTAAAAGGACATCCATCTTTACCTCAGAGTCCTGTTTCAGTTCATCAGCCAGGAATCACCCCTGCTCATCCCACCAGAACAGACCCACCTGCTTTTCTGACAAGGCCCATAGGCTTTCTTACAGGTGCCAACTTAGACATTTTCTGGACACACTTCACCCACAAGAGCAGCACATCATGCTGTTCCATGAGAAAACATTACCTTTTCTGATAGAGCTTCTTCTAAGGTTGCTAGTGCTGTGTCTGTGTTACTAGAATCCGTCTGCAACGACTTCACTCTGTCTTTTAGATTAGTGAGCTGTTTGTCTTTGTCCCTAAGTTGTTCCTGTAGATTTTCAATCTGAAAATAAAAACAGATATTCATGAACCTTGTCTTAACATTCAAAGAAGGACTTGGGTGCCAGGATCAATTGAATGTACACATATCACATACATGATACATACGCCTCAGTACACTGCCAAGTTTTTACATGGTATAAAATCAACAGTTTTTAACCTGTGCCCTTTTTATTTTGTTTTCCTTTGCTAAAAAGTATCATTTTCTAATAAATTATAGGAAAAATCTCAGTGCAGTCAGGTATTTTATTATTTAGATATTTTCTGATATTAATCACTTTAGTTTAAGGTACTACATTATCTCAGTAATTCAAAGTATGTATGGAATTACCCCTTTACATTATTCTAGTTGCAATAAGAAGGACTAAGAAAGGGAGAGGCAAAGCGAGTTCAGTGAGGAAGAAGAAAGATGATAACCCACCTATCTAAAAACCTCTTCTTCCACGATGCCCTGCTGTAAAGGAAACTCACCTGGACAGAGATCAGGATGTTTATGTTTCAAAAAGCCAAACCCAGAAACAAAAAAAACCCCAAACAACCCAAAAGCCCAAAGGCCACCATTTCCGTTCACTTTCTTCATCTCCATGAAGATTCAAGGTATGGCACTCTATTTTGGATATTAAAAGTGCTTTAAACAGGTCTAGTTATTCCTCTAACAAGTATTTAAACATACTGCTAAGATACCTATAAATACACTGGTTTGTTAAAGAGGTCATGATTTATAGTGATTAAGTCAGAAAGGTTTTGCACAAACAATTGTCCAGAGGACCATGTGGATTTTGGAAGTAAATCTGAATAAAAGCACTCAGCTTCTGATTGTCATGGCAGTCGTGTTCTATGGCTGAAAGGCACTATGACCTTCTGGGCATAATGCAGAGAGGACGTGTGGTTTCTCTTATGTATAAAATCTTATTGCCTGTCAGAAGAATCAACTTCCCTTCATCCTATGCTCTCAGTGCCACTCACTATTATGCCACTGGCATAAAACCAGAATTTGTTCCATAATACTGATCACAAATAAATAGTAACATGAAAATTAACTAGTCTATTATTTCAGTATGCCACTTCATATAATACAACAAAATATGCCTAAATCCATAAGGTATCATTTGTTGAAAACTGCTTTTAAATATGCTGTTAAAAGTAGACAAATTATTACTGTCAACAGAGATTCAAATTCTTACCTTCATCAATGATTTTACACTTTGTATCACCTTCTGTTGCTACTGAAATGCAGTTTTGCTGTTCATTTCATAAAGTAATGTAATTTTTCTCATGGCCAATGTCATTTCCATTTAAAGCAATTCAGATTTTAACAGAAGCAGGATCCTTCATAACTACTGTTAAACTGTTTTTAAAGATTCTTTTACAAACTTGAAGCTGAATTCAATGCATGTGCAGCTCCACAGAAGTCAAGAGTTATGTCAAGAAAAATTTGATCTCGATATGCAAAAATGTATCACCATAATCAAATACACTTTAATTTTGGGCATACTTTGGTAAAAATTCTCCTACTACATTATTAATGTGCAGGAAAAAAAGCCTGAAGTTAAGTTTGACATCATATATTTCTATAATTAACAAATCATAAAATCCACAGTACAGCTGTGTGCACTGTATAAAGTTCGTTTAAATAAATGTAAGTTTTAAAAGAACTTAAATAAAATTTAAAATAAAAGTAAAATAAAATTTGAAAGTAAATTTGAGGCGCACACTCCAGTTAGAAATTCTTTATAACAGTATGGCAAATACAAATATTGTACCTTTTTTCTTTTTTTCTTTTTTTTTCTTTTTTATATACATAGTTTGGTATGTCAGATTACTGCTATGGGCCAAAGATTCCACTTGCTCTGTAAACTATAAAATACTAAGGTATATATAGAAAGATTTTTTGGGAAGACCTGACACAGAATAGCTCACTCTTGTAAATGACCTCTTGTAATATTTTTCTTCGTGTGTGTATTTTATACAGATACAGAAATAAGATACATGTGTTAATGAGTTAAGAACTTTTTATTTTATGGCATGTGTATTAGTCACATCTAAAATTACATTAACTGGCATTCAAAGGACTGCACACTATGTTTCTTTCTTTCCTTTCATCCAAGTATTAATGATTCCAACAACTACCTCATGACACCCTGTGGAATACTTAAGCAATTGCACATTTCAGCTTCACCAAAATAATTTCTTAAGCAAAAAGGAAATAAAACAGGAGAGAGAATATTGATTACACGTTCTTTGAAAGAAAGTTAAGATCTGGTCCTTTATTATCATCAGCTTGACCTACCAATTCTAGGCACCCTAAATTAAAGTACTTATTTCCTATGCATAGTGCTTATCTGAATTCCACAGCATTTACACGATTTCCTTCCTCTTAAAACTAATTTAAAGTATGATCCAACCCTTAACCAAGAAAACATGTTCTAAAATTATTCAGCATTTACAAAATTCTTTCCTCAGAGGTAAAGTGAACAGGCAGCAAATTAAAAACATCCCATTGAATCTCAACTGCTTTAAAATAAGTCATTCAATGCATAGTCCATAGATAAAATAAGAGGAAAGGATCTGATTATTCTTCTATTTGTGCTATATAAATCTGAAGGAAATACTTTGATGGGAACAGGACCACACTGGGGTATGTGAAAGTAGAATCAGTACTGCAGAGTATGTTTGTTGGGATGGGCATGGGATTAGTAAAGATCTGCTAATGCAGACAAGATTTTATGACGAGTTAATCACAAAGAGTTCTCTCAAAAAGATTACAGGAGGCAAAGAGATTGAGCAGTCTCACGTGCTAAAATCTTGGAACTTTAGTTCTTCCTAGATTTTTTAAACCCAGAAAGAACAACAAACCCTCTGGTAACCTCTGTCATTCTCCAAATTATATTTGGATACAGACATATATGTAAGGATACAATTTTATTGCTGAATAATGACTTACTTTTGAGCATGCCTGAATTTTATGACAGGGACTGTTAAGACTTTCTTAATCCTCATGCACTTGTAATTTTATCTGATAGGAAATTAGTTACTCTGTAGTTTTGTTAATATGTAATTCTTACCTCTGTAAACTACTATGTTCCTGTGCCATGAGAAGAAACTGTAAGAGAAGAAACTGCTCCATTCTTTCTGTATTTCAGAAAGTGTGTATATTCCCAGAGCTTAAGACAGACTTCATTCCTTCTTAAAAAACAATACCCTTACAGATAAACGTCTTTTCTATGAGGCATCCTGTCAATAAACTTCAAGTGCTAATCTTGCCACTTTTTGGCAACGGTCTCAGGAATGCTTCTTAAATACTCAAGGGATTAAATTAAATCTCACCCGCAGACAGGCTTTAAAATTCTACAGTAACCCAACTTCTCAAAAGAAAATTACTTTCATTACCAAAATTAAGGTACTGTACTCTGGAATTTGCAAGAAAATTATATAATCAAAGAAAATGTTCCATGCTATAACAATTTGCCTTTAGAGATACTTTAAAGTATAAGAGAGTTTAAGACAGTGTAAGAGGGAACTTATCAGAGACTTCCTAGGCTTAGCTAGTGAAACCATAAAGTCATATACCTAAACTTAGCTCCATGTGTTTTCCTCTCTGCTCTGTATTTAAGTTTTAAATAACACAGACAACAAGTATTTTGTAACATTGTTTTTTTTAATCCTAAAATTCATTTTGCTCTATTCTAAATGTCTCTAGGCAGAATTCGTTGAGATTTGTTTCATATTAAAACACAGGTCATGCCTGTTCCAGTGAAGTAGATCAATAATATAAGATTAGTTTAATTTAAATTTGAAATTGAAACACAGGTGAGGAAACAGAAGTTTTGTATATATCGTTTTTATTATTTACTAAAAAAAAAAAAAAATCTTAATATTTTAAGACAAAAAATTCTACTGAACAATTTCCCAAGTACTGTTACATTCTACTTTAAACAGTTAATGGAATTTCGAGAAAAAGAGATTTAATAAACAACAGCATTCATCCAACATGAGCATTAGCTATGACTACTTTAAACCTTAGTATTCATTCTCAGATTTTAGCTGCTGCTTCATAGATACACGTAACAAAAGACAAAAACCCGAAACTATTAATTGAAACAGAGAAAAATAGTTAGGGGAAGTTCAAATGCAAATACTCTAAATGTCTATTTACACATAATTTATTTTTATTAGTAAGACTCATGATAAACGTTCTGTCTCATATGGTCCTTTTCAGACACATCTCAGTATATCCCAGAACATGAAACCAGCTTTGGTAGTGACTCAGTAAAATAGATGTATTCACAGATGTCCTAACATCTCCGTTCATTTACATGTGTGTGTGGGTGCATGCATAATTTGTAATGAAATACCCATCCTTAGTCTGAATGACCAGTTAGAAAGAAAAAAATGAAATAATTTTTCCCTACTATGACTGTAAAAATATTACTACCTGAAAGCTCAATATACAGAGGTATAGTTTTTGGAAAGCACCATAGATTTTTAGCCAGAAATTTTTAAGAATTATGTACAGTTATTAAATATCAAGTCACTCAAAGTATTTTGAAAACTACATTAACAGGCTTAACAGCAGCTATTTGAAGTTTCAGTTTGTGGGGTGAGAGGGGGCAGCTATCGCTCCATAGCTTTCCACTAAAATTCATTATATGACCTAAATACACTTTTTTAGTTTAAATAGGATTTCAATTAACAAAATGAGTTCATTGAAGGGCAACTTTTGCTTCAACAGTTTGACATTGCAGAATTGCCTTTTGTTTTGAAAGAGACTAGCCCCAAAAGTGTTTCATCATTCAGTACCACTACCTTTCACTTTGTTTTTCTTCCTTTTAAGTAGGTAGACAGACAAGCATTAAATAGGAATATTTTTTTCAAAAGTCAAAATACATATACATTTAGATTTTAAAAATTAGAATAAATGTTATATTGAAAAGTTATACTATAATATAAAACTCTTTAAAATATTATAAAGTGGGGTTTTGCTGCTTACAACTAAATATATTTATTAAAGTGTAAGATTTGCACTCATCTTTGGCTTTACCAAGGTAATTGAAAAAAAAGCTTGCTAATCTTATCATAACATGATAAAATACTCTTGGATTTCATAAGCAGTTCCAATAGCTTGATGATTTCTCAACAGAATAAAGCTTCTTACCTATAGTTGCCTATTGCACAATATGTTCTCAATTTAAAATATTTCCAGAGTGCCTTCCTGTTACTACCTTCCAAATTTATATTTGCCAAACTGGAGTAATACAGCAGTATTGTACTTAGTTCAGATTACAACATACCTCATGGTTCAATAATATCTTTTAGCTTTATATTCTTTCATTATTTTGTCCCACAAGACTTTCTTAAACATCATAGAATTCTGATGGCCCAAAGCATATGACCAGCTCAATCCTACACTGTCAATATGGTAGTGGATTACGAAATCAGAGACAGTAAAGGTATTTGTAGAGCTGTCCATAAACTTTACATAACCCTTTAGGTTATGTAAAACAACATTTCTAACCATGGATATGGTGTGTGCCCGAGGAAAAAGCAGCCTCCAAATCAATGGGTCTGTAAGGTTTTCACAAAAGACGATTGATCTGTCTGAATAGATTTTACCTCAAACTTCCTTCAGGACTACAGTTCAAAGTAGCAAAGTGCAGCTGCACAGTGACTGTCACAAAGGAGCTAATGAAGCAAATGCTGCTTCAGACATCAGCCCTCACATTAACGTGATGACAAGAGCAATAGAGAAGTGGCATGAGCTAGTAATCACCCTATTGCTACCTTCCCAACTCACATAATCCAAGCAGGAAAGAAAATAATCCTTCAGAATTTTGCTTTACTTGACAAGTTTAAAAAAACAGAAAGAGACATAAGACCATAATAAGAAACCAGAAAAAAAGGTAAACAGAGTATTTTTCCTGAGGTACACTCACATTGTTTCCATCCAAAGTTACAGCATTTCTATACAACACGTTTTCTGCTTCTTCAAGCTAATTGAGTTTTTGCCGTTAGGATTACACAGCTGATCAGATTAACACTGTGGTTTGAAAACTTACTTTTACGGCTGTTCATTATTCTTATACCATCAAAGACTTTTTTTTTTTTTACCCGCTACATCTACATTACTAAGAACCATCTGGTCGTGGCCATTTTATCCAATATAGCAGAATCATTTTTCCTTTTGCTTCGTTTGAAGTTGCTAATCTTTACACGCGAACTTGTCTCTAACAAAGTAGCAAGTGCTTTGGGCCAGGAGGATATTAGTTTATACAATGTTTAAGCAAATTAAGGCTTCAAATGCTTATTGGTGTCCTCACAGAAATACTGCAATATAAAATACTACATCATTTCACAAATGAAACTGAAGCATTTGTGGCATGATTTTTTTCTCAGTGAAATCAATTAATCTCTCTTTTTCATCACATTTTGTTGGGTAATGTTATTGCATTTTTTATTGTATTAATATATATAATGCCATTTTAAGACAATTCTGTATAAAATAGCTCCAATGAAACAACACAAACCAATAACTTACCTAAGACATACCTTTCTCCATACTTACAAAATGCTATTATTATCCAGTATTAACACTGCCAACCAAGAACTTTCGGGGAAACTATACCCTGTGGATTTACACTGCCCCTTCAATATGCACTGACATGATAAGTAAGCCCAGTATACCATTTCATAGAGAACAAATGTCAAGTCTTGGGATGACATACTAAGTACGACTAATTTTGTTAGGCAAGGCTCTGTGTAAAGACAGTTGTGAAAGACTGCAGAAGAATCTGATCTCTGCTTTGCTCAATGGCTAGAATAAATTCTCTTCAAAAATAAGCACTGTGAATTCAGCTGAAATTCTGAGCTAGAGAAAAGAGTGCTTGTTTCGTGTTTGTTACCACTTGTATTCCAGGACTATGCAAGATTTTATGAAAGCTATTCACTCACATATTTATCTCCAATTTCTTGTTAACCTGCAAAAACTGTCACTAACACACTAAATAAAGCATTAAAATGCATACTGCAAATTAACCCACATAAAAAGTTAACAGAAAAACAAATTGATATAATGGAGATGCATACTATATGTTTGCACCTGGCATGAAATAGTGCAGAAAAGAGAGGGCAACTCATTTTTGTTTATTCATAAGCAACAACTTATGAAGCTGAATGTGTAAAGTTACAATAGTGTCAACAGGACATGAGACACAGATTATCAACTGCATATACTCTTCAAAATAAATAAGCTATGCCATGTGTATGGCTAACTCCTTAAGCAATTGAATAAGGAAAAAAAATATCTGAAGATACTACCATTAGAGAGAAAGTGGACATGCAAGATGAGAGACAAAGATGACATCACGCCTCTAAAAGAGAGAATTGGAAATTATAACAAATATGTGAACAAAGACCAGAATATAGAAAACAGTACTTAGGATGAAAAAAATTATACTCTTACTACTGAACATTAAAGCTGTAGCAGCAACCAAATGTAAAGAAAATACCAGACAAACAAAAACAAGAGTTTACACAGATGCTGACAACTGGAGATGGGAATTTTCTAGGAATGAAGAAAAAAAGAAAAGGAGACAGGAAGGGAGAGGTATAGACGCTATGAAGAAGTAAGCAACAAACATTGGCAGCAGCATCAAACACAAAAGAAAAAGAAAAGGGCACTTATCATTTGATTTGATCAGAAGGATCAACAGTACGTACCTAATCACAATCAGGTCAAAAAACATTTCTAAGAAAAATATAATAAATGGTGTATTCAAGCCTTCTTGGCATTAAATTTAGTTCTACTTCAAGATATACACAACTTCTCTTGTATGAACAAAACCAAAACCTACATTCCAAACAGAGAACTAAAATAATTTCAAAGTCAGCGTGCATGTTTTTGAAAACTAAAGTCTGAAATATTTCAGCCACTTCCACCACTATTACAGCAAAGGCATTTGATGACAAAATTTAATATCATCATCTCTAAACAAGAGACACTCAACAAAAGACTGCCCAGAAAAAAATATCAAATAGATCCATAAATTTCTAACAACCATGAAGATAAAACCTGAATAAGATGGCAGTACCAGAAGTGGCTATCTCATCAATAAACTCCCAAATCTGCCACCAGAACTCTACCAATTCTGTTTCATGCTGAATTCCCCACTGGCACCAACAAGGCCTCCAGGAGGAGAGAGCAGAATAACGAGGACAGGGCATTCCTCTGGTTGTAGATGTTATACTTCCTGTTTGAATTATTAGTAATGGCAGAAAGCTCTGCTTTTTCTCTCAAACTGCAAAGTTTGAGATAATTTCAAAGCCATTAATGAGAATTCAGATATTTATTTTCCAATGTGGCTTTCAGTTCTGATTTGCTTTTTTTCTTTCATTTTAAAGAAACAAATAAGGCTGAAAATTTCATATACAATTTTTATACGTAGGTTAACAGTTGGACTCGATGATCTTAAGAGTCTTTTCCAACCTAAATGACTCTATGATTCTATGAAATATTAATAATTGGCCCCAATACTTAATTGTTATTTTGGAAAGGGAAAACAGAAGAACTCATATTTTTATTTATATTTTTGTATTTTTACAATGTCTGAAGTATAGTATGATTGCAATAATATATTGAACTTGGTTGCAAATACTTTATCAGAACTCCATAATATAATAGGGAAATGCATTTCTTGTATTTCCTTCTCCCATTGGTTGATAATTAAATGAACTGTTTTCAAAATTCTCGCATACTTCACAGGTACAGTAACCTGAATAGAAATAAGGTCTTCACAGATTTGCAGTACCAGAAGCCCATTTTCCACAGAAGCTCTACAGACAAAATTTCAGCCCTTGAACCCCTCTTAGCTTAGTCACAAAAACAGAGCTGTAGGGCTCTCTCACCTGAACAGGACTAATAGTTGTTTTTATACTGTAACTTACTACAAGTGTTTTGTCAGGTTTGCTTACACCAAATCTCTGTCCTAAGAAGCAAGTGATTTAGGAATACAGGGGTATTTTAAGGTCTAGAAGACATTCTTCCTACTAAACAGTTTAGTCCCATATGTTCACTCTGTCTATCCATCCGTTTGATAGTCCAGTCAACACATTCACCACAGTATGGTTGTAAAGATGCAAAGAACAAAAAGAATATCATTAATGAAGACATGAAATTCACATTGATATCAAGCTTCTGAACAGATGTTACACAGTAATTAAATGTTCCTAAAGTAGGCTGAGGAAAGCAAGTAAGTCAGTGGTAGAATCAAGAGATCTACTCACATAATGTGCAAGTATTTCCCATGTCATTATATGTTCTTTACGATTCAGTTTATTAAACATATGGAGTATCAGTAAAATCTTAAGGAAAACAGTATAGAAGCATAAAGTATCATTATGGTGTCTAAAGAAAATCCAATAGGATTGGAAGTTTACCTAAAGAAAGAAAAAATACACGTGCCCCTTAACTTGGGACAGAAACAAAGGTATAAAGAAGGAAAAGAATCTATTAACTGTTGATCACTAAGAGAAAATGTATTTCATTTACTGGGAATATGCAGCCATTGCATTTATTTGCAATAAAGTGCTATTACATGTGACTAGAAAAAAAAATTGTTATAAATGGAAACATCAGCCTACTATCTCATGTACATGTAGAAACTGAGAGCATCCTATTGCATCAATAAAGAGAAGTAAATGCAACTAAAATTGGGGATCAGAAGTGATAAATATCTTTTCTTCTTCTTCTTCCAAAACAAACATGTTTGTTTGTTTTATTGTGCAATCATTGCAGGAAATATTTCACCCATTTTTACTTACTGTGAGATTCTAGATTCATTCCATAATATAGGATTCAAATGTACAGGTAACAGGAAGGATACAGAGGAATCAACAAGCATTAAGAAAGAAGACGTGTGCTGAGTTTTCATACAGAGAGAAGAAAACTCCCCTACAGCTGCTTAGGTAAGGATCTGCCCTCAAGTCAGCTGATACTTTTACAGGGCTATAAAAGCAGGTCAGTGGGCAAACTGAGCCAAGAGAAGAGAAGGCTGTCGCACAGAAAGGAGCTCCTGGACTGAAAGCTTGGCTTCTGTTGCCAGACTCCAGCTGAGAAAGAGCTGGAACTTAATGCTAAAATTAACCTTCACCAGGAAGCTAGCCAAAAGAAGCCTGGCCTGATAATATCCACTTGTGTATCTGGAAATACTCAGTCTCTGTCTCCTTCTCGTCAGGGACCAATAAATTCTCAGAACAAAACAGCTTGACTCTTGGACTCTTCTAAGCAGGACTCACAGTCTTGTTAGACATCCAGTGAAAAGTTTTTGCTCTCAGTATATGTAGTTATTGTGATATAATTCAAAATGCAATAGGTATTTTCCAGATAGTAAATATAACAATACAAAATGGACTAACACATAATTCCGGTTATGACATACAAAGAGGTGGACATTCATTTTTAACAAGCTAATTCTTCTTATAACAACTGTCTGTATATATTCAGGGCCAGATTTTCAAGCTGAGTTGGTTGGGTATGAATTCCTACATCTCACAACATTTTACATGTTACAGGGTAATGACTGATTGCTGAACTTTTTTTGAAGTCTAGCGCAATTGCACATTGAGAGCAATATGAGAAATATGACCTGTATTACTTCTCCAAGCTAACCATGAAAATCACACCTTTCTGCTCAAACGTACATTTCAGGTATTTGAAGACATCTGACGATTTGTTACTCATGGCCAGTTTTGTATTATTTGGTGTAGGTGCATATAAAATAGGATATGTTAGCTTACACAAGAATTTTTCAAGATGATTTTGCATGAAAAACTGTTACATTATGTAGTATGTAAGCCAGAGAAGTACATATACGCTAACATACTCTAATGTAAACTCACATGTAGAAAAAAGCTGCTTTGGCATACTTATACTTTTAATACAAATCATTTAAGATGAACAGTGATACACCTTTTAGTTTGTATCTTGTAATTCCTATAATGTCTGTATCAATTGGGAAGACTTGGGGGCCTCTGCCCAGATTAAAAAATTATATCAGGTCTCATAAAAAAGTTAACAGATGGTGGGAAGAGAGAGGCAGCAGATAAGTTGGATAGACAAGTGTTGGGCAACAGAAAATACTGAAAAGGGAAGCTACAAAGGAAATACGAGTAAGAATAGGCACCTCAAGAGCTCCAGAAAGAGAGCAAGAGCCAGTTAGACAGTAGTATGGGAAGTCTTCCAGAGCAATGAACACAGAGATATCAATATGCTGGATAACATGAATGGGAAGTAGCACAAGGAAAAAAAAAACAAACCCAAACACAAAACCAAAAAAAACCAACACAGATGTGCATGTTGTGTGCATTATTTTAAAATACACAAATATATAAAGGGAAATACATATATAGAAATAGAGTAACATAAGCTTTAAAATAGATGACCAATCTGTTCTGAAAGCAGATTTAGGTTTTGGTATCCAAAGTATCACAAGAAAGAAGCTAAAACGCATATTACCTCATTTTAAATAAAATTATTTCACTTTACGATATGTTATTAAAGTCAATGTAGTTATTAAAGAGCAATATAACCCTGATAAATTCATGAGAAGCATTCATCAGTGAAAACAAGGCAGTAAAACAGAAACTATCTCCATCACTAAAAGACTAAAAAGAGCTTAGAAAAATAACGGAAGGAATGATTTACCATAACTTATCCTGAGTTATGATGTTACATACTTAGGAAAATTATTAAGAAAGGAAAACAGACAGACATCCAGAAAAAAAGATTTCTTTTTAATTACAGAAAAGAGCCATCATCTAGAGTTCTGAATAACAGGCAAAAACCTTACAAACTGTACTTCATTTCAAAGTGAAAAGGTTGAGCTTGTAGGGAAGCTGGAAGCCTGGCTTAATCCCTAGAGAAAATGCAATATTTTCATTCACTGTAAGAATCTGCTTCAAATCCTGCTTGTGGGCAGTGGAACGCACTATGATACTCTAAGATCCTTTCCAGGACTGTGGCCTATATTACACCTAGCATTGAAAAACCTATGGTAATTTAATTTCCTTTCCCATATGAAGCTATCCAATCACTTAACAGATCTCCTTGTCAATCTGATTTCATGCTACTCATTTTCTAAGTTTTACACTGTTCAAAATAATTTCTCCTCTTTTGTGATATTTATAAGTTCAGAATATTAGAATAAAAAAACTAAGCTCTATTAGTTTTAGCCAGATATCTGTCCCTGTCAGGTTCAACTCTTTCACATTTACATCATTTTTTTGACAATTAGATGTCTGAAATCAAGCATGGTTTTTCAGGTGGGATGACACAAAGGCCATCTAGAGAGAGGTTATCATCTTTTGTTCTGCTACTCACTATTTCTGCAGACAGAAATATTGGCAATTTTTACTACCACATCCCATTGCAAATACTCTTCTAAATTGATATTAATTGCTCCCTTCAACCCTCCTGGCATTAACTCTCCAAATTTCTTTTTCAGGCTAGTCACCATTTCTTTTCCCCTATCTGCATTTAAACTTTTTTTTTTTCCCCCTAATTGAAACACTGAAGATTATTGTCTAAATGAATATATTGAAGAAGGCCATGTCTCAGATAAAAATCTGCCTTCTCACTCCAAGTAAGTTCCCCTCATCTTAACTTTGTAGTTGTCCGTTTATCCTTTTTCGTACTTCTTCAATCAACTTCAATCTTCAATCAATGCTGGGCATTTTTTTTATTACCCGAAGGATTTTTTTACTTTTATTCTTGCTCTCTTATCTTCATTCTTTACATATTCACTCCAGAACTATGGTTTATAATAAAATATTTCTAGCCTAGAAAGTCACTGCTCCATTGAGATATCATATACATCTATGTGGACAACCCAGTTAAAGAATTAACACCAAATTTAAACTCTATCATAATCTATAATCTCCCAGTTTTTCTTGCCTATTTTTCATATACTTTTAATTTATGTACATATGCATTGTAATACTTTCAGAATATCTGTTTTGTTTTTACTAAAATCACTATATATTTCTATTGATGGCTTAGGGTTACCATTTAAATCACCAGCTTAAGTGAAAAAAAAGAATACCTTTATTTCCTTTCCTGGAAAGTTTAGAGAGATATTTAACATGCTTTGTAAGGTTTGAATTTCAAACTCAATACATCTCTCATTTAAGCAACTCCTATAGTTTTGATTCCAATGGAAAGCTACAAAAGATATAAGAGTCTAAACAAAAGCAAAATAAATGCACATTTAAACATCACACTGTTCTACAGGACAGTGTAACAATTATGAGTATAGCAAATGTCTAACATTTACTGCAGCATGCTACAACTAATTTTGTTAGAAGACTCTGGCCATAAATTACATTTTAAACATAAATATATATCTTCTTATATTAATAGTTTCATAACATGCCCTTTACATAGAACTGTATGATGATATTAAACATATTTGGTATATGTACTTCAAAAGTACAGACAGGTGATTCACTTGAGAGTTAATGTAAACTTTATTTGATTGTTCCAGAACATAGAGAATTCTCAGTATTCTTTCTTTAATCCAGAGACTTTCAGATAAGTGTACTGCTCTTAATTCTAAATGACAAATTGATTGTATAGAACTTGCAAATCACAGACATTTCACACCTGAAGGGAAAAAAGTGTAAGTACAGCGCTTTAAAACTGCTCTGTCATCTTTAATCCTTAATTACATACCTCTTCCTACAGTCTTACGAAATTATTTCAGAGATTTCCAATATTCTCTTATTTCCCAGTTTTCCTGTAAAATATTCTAAATAATACAATACTTCATCAACAGAGGAAAAATACTAAACTTTACACTTCCTTACTCTCAGAGTAAGGAACAAGGGGGAAGACAGGTTGAAGAGGGAGGAGGGAAGCCCTAAAAATGGAAAATAATTTTAAAGGGGGGGAGGGGGCGGAAATCTATAATACCAAAAATTTTTACAATGAAAGTAAAAATAACAGGTCTGCCCCCTAGCTACTATAAATAAAGGATGGCTATATGAATTCAATACAGCTATGTTGATTTGTACTAGAAGAGCACCCTGCCCTTAGAAATTGCATTCAAGAGCTTGTAATAGAGAATCCAGTTTCACATGGTACTATGAGTTTCCTTAAGTGTCAGTGGTAAAAAGTAGGAAAAAAACCATAGCAGCAAAGCCTAAACAGTTAGGCAGGAATTAATTAGAAATAATAATACCCTTTATATTGGAAAGTTTCCTTTTAGCTCCCTGGTTACAGAGGGCATCTATATTCATATATAAGGGAAAGTGTAATGACTTTACATGAAAGAAAAGCTTTGCAGAAGGATAACATATCTCCCTGCCCCCTTCTTTTAAAGATGTCTTTTCTTAATCATTCTAAATTAACATATGGTCAATGTGCATAGATTTCTATCAATTAAGAGTTGAAGTGTTCAAAATGTTGTTCATCAGTGAACCAAGATTCTTGTTACTATAAGACGTAATTTAATATTTGCACTATAGCTGTACTAAAGACAATGCACATATTAAGTTTCACCATTAGTTACTGCAGGCCAGACACAGCCTTTCTACATATAAACTATCAAAGTACCACTAAACTTAAACTGAAATGTTAAACGCAGCAACTTGGATGTCTTTAATCAACATCTGCTGAACAGTTCAGATTTTCTATAGCAGCAAAGGTATAACACAGCAATGCTTCCATATAAATGTCTGAATAGGAAGTAGAAATAATCTGAAGTAGGTCTGTGTTTAAGATAGTTTGCTTTTGGTATGAAAAACATGTCCTTTCTTTTTTTTTCAATCTTTCATTGAATTTCCTTTATCATGTATCTCCTCCCAAAAACCAGCAGATTTGTATGTATAACTTAGCCTCATTCTAATACCAGCAACTATTAAAAAAAAAAGGAAAATTGTCATACAGTAGATGTATGACACCGAAATACTTTTTTCCCCAACCCAGTTTTTCATTAGGTCATTGATGCCTGGGATTTATTAATCAATGTAGCCATCCTTATTCATTTGGCTTTCTTCATTTTTTTCATCTATTGTAAAAGCCTTGATGAAAGGATCCATGAAGAACGCTTGTTGTCCCTTTGGCAATTACAGGAAAATTCATTGTAATATCCTGAAGATGCATTTGGAGGTCATCTGCTATTGCAATGTCAGTGACACTCACCTTATACTATACTAAAATTGATAACACACTTGTAATATTTTTTCTCTGATGTATATTTCTTTGCTTTTTATGCCAGATATTTAGAAGTTTATCTTAAAGAATTATATAGGATGGTGAGTAGTTTCAGCAACTGTCACATGCAGTTGTCTCTCCCATAGCGCTAAGCCGTTGTAGCTCCCTGTTCACTTCTGTTACTGCCTGAAACATGTGCTCCTCTCCATGGTGGGGTTTGACAGACACTAGATAAAACCTTCAGAAGAGTGCTGAGTTAGGAGTTTTCAGTTAAGAACACTTGGAAGTCCTTTAGAGATGATGGCTATATCAAAAGTATTACACAGATTGACTACCTTATCTCTATAGTTCTGCAAGCATTAGAATTATTACAGAACTTAATTTTTGTCAGGCTTTCTCCTCAAGAACATGCTGTAAAATTCTTTAAAAAAAACTTGAGCATTTCTTAACAATGACACTACAGTAGTCTGACAACACTTCCATTTTCAGTGTCTCCCATTCAGAAGATGATAGATACTACTAACGGTCTGGACTTTGTAAATGATTGAATGATGGCCTGCTCAATGCTAAAAAACTGTCAGACACAGGGAAGAGCTTATTCCAGAACCAAGCATATATAGAGATTATTTTCTACTGCTCTACTCAGAGAATTCTTATTTTAGCATTAGTACAAAAAGTTAATCAGGTAGTCTATGAGTGTTAATCAGGTATTCTGTAAAAAGTATATTAAAACTTCAGCTAAACCAAGCAAATCTTCCTGTTCTGTTCCTGTGCCTTTTTGTGGTTTGGGGGTTTTTTAACAGGTTTTGCAGCAGAACACTTAAGGCACAGTGATAACCGGTGACTGCAGCACTGCCCATCCTTTCCCCACCTCAGATCCCCTCCCAAAAAACCCCCAGATTTAGTCCTTACTGAGAAATATGTCCTGCAGCATGAACTGCAGCACAGTTCTCAATAAGAACAAGACACATTTGTCAGCATTACACACTGCTGTCAGCATTACAATATGCCCAAAGAAGGAGAAATACTCCTGCCTTGCCAAGGGGAGGCAATTCACAAGGATGATAGTATGAATTGGTTCATTTTGCTGCCTCGCCTGCAGTTAGCTGTCTATGAGGTGGCTCTTCTTCCCCTCCCCAAAGTTGGAATGATTTATAGGGACTCATGAAAGGTGTTGCAATTCATACATTTCAAGGCAGAGGCTGAATTATATTACATTTCATCAAATGACAGTATACAAAAATTAGTAACAACTAAAGAGTGCTCACAGTAAAAATTGCTGAACACGTAAAATGTCACGCAAGAAGTCATGTTTTGTAAATCTAACACAGCTTACAAGTCTAGCTCCCATGGATAGTTCACAGGGATGATCTCTTTTGCAACTAAATTAGCAAACTCCTGTTTTCTATTACTTTCCTATGTAGTCTAGATTCTATACTTTGAAGTTCTTCACATTTGTTCAGCTGCTTACTACCACATCCACCTTCTGACATGCAAAAAATCTGAAACTCTCAAAAGTCATGGATTATTTTTTTTAAATAAACATTCAAATCAAGCTATTTATGGCTCCCATGACAGCCACAACAAAAATCCAGACTTAACCATAGATTAAGATTTTGGGATAGGTCACAGCAGGTATTTCACTCAAATTTAATATGTGCTTTTACATACTCTCAGTCCTGTCTATCAACAAGCAGCTGCTTTAAGATGAATAGTTTACAAATTCACATGGACCTTTAGCAGCTTCTCACCCTCGCTCAAGATCAGCAGTAGTCACTACAGAAAGCAACGTATGGAAGTTCCCATGGCGTACAGTTACTTTGGCATGGGGTTAAACACAGAGCAATAAAGGACTTTGTGCCTGTCTGGGGACATGACTGGAGATTTCTGCTGTCAAATTAAGGCATCTCTTAGGCAATAAATATAGCGGGCCTGATTTTTCTCCCAGATAAATAAGGGTTTACACTGGCATAATTACCTTTAGTAAATTTACTGCAGATTTATTCATAAGTGAATGGTAAATAGGCCCAATATTTCTTTCATATATAACAGATTACGCAATGTTATGCCATTTTTCTTTTTACTTTCCAAGAACTGCTTTACTCCATTCTCTTTATTTCACTTTGATCTTAGCACTGTGCCTGGGTAGGCGTTAAAAATTAAAGTCAGGTGTGCTAGAAGGAAGTGAATTAGATTCAGATTCCTTTCTAAAGTTGGATTTATTCTACTCATATTCAAACACACCACTGCTGATTCTACCACCAAGAAATACATACTACTTGGCAACAAGAAAATTATCAAAGCAATCTGACCAAATTGGCACCACTAGCTCTGGCTACATCTGGTAACAATAATGTGAAGGGAGAAGTATGAAGATAACAATTCTCATTTATTGTTACCATTAAACTTATCTGCATGTGTACTCTTAAGTCTTTGAACTTCATGCTTTCATAAAGCCAATAAGAGCTCCACTCAAAGGTGAGGGGTGATGCTTTTCCAAAAGTGATAAAATATCCAATTTACTAAGGTATTAGAGTCTCTAGTCACAGACTGCTCAGTTAGACGGACAGCAATGGAATACCACCAGGAAAGCATGACTGCCAACATCAAGGAGCTCTAGCAATGCATAATTTAAGGTGTTTGATTCTATGCCAATAAAAGAGTAGAAATTTAATATACTACGAAATTGGTAAAAACCAACTGCTAATGTATGAGTCTACTTTTTACATTTATTAGGAAATGTTTCTTTTTATTTCCAGATATAACAAACTTGGATATACATTAGGTCAAGTTGCAGATCAACTGTAAATGCCTATTCTAGCAAAGAGATGAACAAGGGCAGTGGGATCTACTTTCTTATTTCAGGATAAGGTCAGGATGGTTTATCACATTAACAAGTTATTCAGTCACTACATTGCTAAATATTTCATGCATCAGACTGACAAAAACATTAATCTCTCAGTCAAAATAGGCTCAAAATCATACATAAAATGTACCATTTCTAAATCACTCAAGATTTAAAATTATCTTCTCACGGATTTTACTGCATATAATTAACAAGCTGATGAAGTTATTTTCCTGGGAAGCATTTCATAAAACTATGATTTGCAATTTTCTAGCAATTCTTAGCTAAAATATGCTAAAAAGGAATAAGGATCATTAATAAAAACCTGGTAGCAACACGTTTGAAACAGTGTACTATAACCATGATACAGAATCATACAGACCATTTATTTAGATTCAAAATTTATCACTATACTTTGCATATAAATAATGTTAGTAAACTTTGAACTGTGTCTGAGACTTAGTTTTAATACACCAAATTCCAGTATGAATGGTGCATTAGTTCAAATGAAAACAAATAAATAATATCCAAATATTTTGTTTGCTCAATTTTGTAAATAACATCCTCACTTTACCTGAGCAGTAGGTAATTACAGCTTTGAAATACTCCTAGCATTAACAAAAATCTCCCCAAACTAGTAGCATCAACAGTTGCTCCCACTAGGCACTTAGCAGTAAGAAATATATATAGAACATCTCCAAATATACTAGCCTGACAGGATGCACAGTTCCCAGCTTCACAAAGGGTTATGTTGAAGGTGACAACTTATGTATCCCAAAGGAAAAAGATATGAGTTAAACATCTCTACCAATATTGGTGTAACCACAGTTATGCCATGTAACAAAATATGATACACAGAATAAAACAACTGTTGCTTTAGTTAAAGTATTACTTGGCAAAATATTCCCAGCTTGCCACCTTACATATTCTGAAGCTAGAGCTATGCTTTTAACATACATATATTTATTCTACTGCAGAATATGTCTAAAATGGTAATCTAATCCAGCGGGTCTAAATTTTGGAGCCTGGCAGAGAGTACTTCCAATATTCAGTTACACCATACACAGAGAAATGGCTGCTGATTCAGAGAGGCAACTGCAGCGCATTCCTGTGAATCCCCCTTTTCAACGTCTACGTCAGTCAGAAAGGTGAGAAGCCACCCAACATCCTTCTTCCCTACCACAAATCAGTCACCTGGAGCATGGAGCTTGAAAGAGCTTTCAAGAAAAAGATTAGCATGTAAATAAGACATACAAGCCTTTTGGGTTTGTGCAAAACTTTGTTCCATGGGCTACTTTTTGAAGGATCTTATTTTGTGTCATTTAAATGAGTCAAGGATTCAGTAGTAAACCTGGCTGGCAGGTATAAATCCAGCTGCATCTGTCATGTTGAGACAGTTAGGAAATAGTCAGGCTGCCACTCAAAGATGCAGTTCCAAGAGCAGTGAATCACATGAATACACACTTTCCTCTCAGTCAGCAGCTGAAAATTCAGAAAAAAGTGATGACAGCAGGATACCTCTCTAATGTAAAATTATTCTCAATTACATTTATAACACCCTCCCTTACCATTTTTAATTCCAATCAGCAGACTTCTATTTCTTGGAAGACTATTTAATAGAAAAATATATTTCTTCTCTTGGGCAATTCTGATTTTCCCTCATTCTTTTTCGGATATATAAGTAGTCATCCATTTCCCTAAATAACTCCTTTGTGTTCTTCTGCACCTCCCAAAGATGACAACTTCTACTTTCTTTTTGCCCAGTCACACTATACATAATATAGCTCTTTCACACTTCAAAAGAAATTTCCTCCAACTCTACTGAAAAGAAAATATTACTCTTCACACAGCTTAAAATTCCCAGCATGCAAGTTGGCTGCTTTCTCGGCATGAATAAAACTTAGGATCTTATTTAAAGATAACTTTGTTAATTAGTATTGACATTTCAGAGCAGAATGGCTGTTTCCTTCCTCGCCAATAGCACTGGTGTCACACTAGCAGTATGAAACCCTTATGTAAGTATCTCATTAAGCTCAGTCCTACTTTGCAAATGGCGTATTGATTTTAAGAGCACTTCTGTATGCTACATATAACCTGAGTCTTGAACTTCAATGCTCTTCATTTGAGCTGTGTGTGAAGAACCCTCTCAGAACTAGCTAGCATAACTTGATCTAGAATAACTTACACTATTTACACTTAAGGATTAATCTTTAAAATTCTAAATACATGTGATCTACACATACACATTTACTATTTCCTAAAAAGTGATCTTTTTTCATCTCTCATTTATATATTGTACTACATCATATTTTAGATCTTACAACTGATTGCCTCCTTTCTGTATATATAATTACATTTAGAAAGTTAATAACGTATGTAGTAATAGTATTATACTACTGTGCTAAAAACTACACAAATATATGACAGCATCTCTTCAAAGCACTTATTTCTTATTTCAGCCTATTTCTTCAAATAATTAGTACTTTTTTCACTTTCACCAACAATCTCTTACCCTATAGCTCCCAAATGAATTAAATATATCCAAAATGCTCAGTTTTCCATAGGTGGCATACAAAAGCAGTCAAATTATTATTTTTAACTTTTAGGATTTTAAAATACAATTAGGATTTTCAAACATGCAGACAAACAGGTTCCTTTGTTACCTGTTCAGAGATGTATATTACTGGTACATAAACCAGACTATTTTGACCAACTGCAGTTTGACCCTGTTTCTTGGAAAACTGCATACACGTTGCTTCTTATAATATTTTCTGACAAGTGAAGGCCATCCCAAAGAATAGATGCTTCCCCCTCATATTGGGGGAATAATTACTGTAAACTAAGATATGCTTGCAGTTTCAGCTACTTATACTGAAATCTAGTGACACTTCTGAATTCTTCCAAACACCTGGCACCAAACATCTCCAGCCATTTCATTAATTTGTCAGCTGCTGTTGATAAAGAGGCAGCTTAGATGCCTGCTTAGACATGACTATTATGAGCAGATCTCCAAACAACTTTAATACCAAGACCAGGTGCAGTCAATATTTCTTCACTTACTTGAGGGTCCATGATTTACAATATACCTGATATTCAAAAATTACCACGTTTACAGAACTGGCATTAGATAAAAGAGTTTTTAGATTTTGTAATCTCATTAAACTTCGTTTGAGGAATTCAGTGATTTTCTCCTATAAAGATAAGTTCTTACTTTCAAATAGGTCAATAAGCAGAAGTGTGTAATCCAACTATTCTCCTTCTGAAGTGTAGACTTGAACAAAAGCAGCAGTAGCAAGCAGGTCATCGGGAGTTGGGGGAAACAACAAAATGCTGGGCTTCTAGCTTCAGTGGGTAGCAAATTCATTGGAAAAGACAGTACAGTCAATCACAGACTAGAAAACTTTCTAACGATCACGGATTTCAAGGTGCAAGGACTGATCTAAACTCATAGCTATGGTTTTAGGCTGGATGATCATTCAGGCTGGCTTCATTAAGTGAACCTATATTAAGTCACATATTTCCAGTGACCTTTTATAACCTGTAAAAACTTAGAAGTGTAGTGTGTTACAAAGAATGGGAAATTAAAGAAGCTAAAGGAAAGTGAAGATGATCACTGCCTCTGATCTTAATGACATTGCTGTCAGTGTCTCAGTGTACAGGCTGAGAGCATCCAAACAGCTGCACCGGTTTGGCTTGAGTTTTTTCTGTATTTATTCAGATAGCCTCGATGTGTACCACATGCAAAGTTTAAGGGTCCCAAGGCTGTATTTTATTGTGCAGCATCATTGAGGATCCATTTTTTTGACAATGTATTGGGGTCAATAACACTACCACCCTAGATGAACAATTGGCTATATTTAGTTCAATCTCACTTTCAGACTGCCTTATCTGAATAACATAACATGATTTGGCAAAGCTGCAAGCGTAAGCAGCCAACAAAGTACAATTTTCTAATACTCAGTACACTGGACACTGTACCCTTAAAGTGGGCACATATTATTAGAAGAAACATTTCTTAGTGTAATACACAAGTCAACAGTCACCATAGCAGCTTTGAAATATCAAAACTTTCATGTTATAGCAGAATGACCCCCTAATTTTTTTTTTAACAACACTGGTAATCTGCAGTCAGAACATTGGTCTGTTTTACAGAACAACTAATTAGTTCAGAATTTGTTGTCTCACTCCAGAAATACAATAGAACTCTGATTTGGTAATTGCAAAACCCCAGTTCACATAACAGTCTATTTACAGTGTTCTAGTAGAATTTGACAAAGTTAATAATAATGTCCTTCATCATGCACTCATGACCCCTTTATGGGATTATGAAAACGTGCTCCCAACTGATTAAACCCTGAAAAAAAAAAAAAAAAAATCAAAGGCATCTTCTATCAGCAATGTGCTTGCACTTTCTACTTGTTAAGATCAAACGAAAGAAATTGGTCTCTTAGGTCTTCCTGGACCATTCTGGATTCAGAAGTTTCAATTTCAGTGGTGTTCCCAGCCAGAATTCCTGCATCAAGCAATAATACTGATGCAAACTTCTAAGCACAAGAGTAGGACTCACCTGTTTACACTAGTGTACTCCTAATCTCACCGTATGTAAATTTCCTCTTTTTTAGAAGACAGCTAACAGTAATGCATACAATTAATTGTACAACACATTTTAATTTAACACGAACTGGACAACATCACCTAGTGTGCACAGTCCAGCCACTCCAAGTACAGATTCCAATTATTACATGAGAGCTAAGACTTTATGACATTTCCTACAAATGCTAATTAGCTGGTAGGTTAGGGCCCTCAGTCATGTAGCACTTCATCAATCACAAAGCTTAAACTATTAAAGATGGAAACTGTAACATTTTACATGAAAAGTTATGTTGCAAGTCAAAGTAGAATATTATATTAGCCTCCTTTACATGGTTTTCTTTTATAATAGTCCCCACAAAAGAATTTCCACAAGCTGTTGTCCTAATACGATCCAGGTCTACATCCTCCATGCTGTTCTCGTCTCAACAGCTACTGTTTTCAACACCGAGACTCATACTTCAGAGTATATAATTGCTTTTTAAAATATCTACGGATTCCTAGAGGAAAAAACACACCAGGTATAGCCACTGTATGAAAAAGAAAATTTGAGAGAAAAAAAGGACATGAAAGAATCATCATCAAGTTCAGCACTTCTGCCCTTCAGCCTACAACTCGGCCATATTCATAGAACTTGCACTTTCTGGTAAGAAATACATAAAGATTTCTGAGGTCTGCCCCTCTGCATGCTAAACTGACAGATATGAGGTGTAAGACTAGCTTTGCCAGGTTAAACAAGGCTATTAAAACAGCATACCCAACTTTACTGGCACTAAAATGGAACAGTGGTGCCAAAGATTCTAAAAGAAAGAAATATTAAGTAATATTGCACCTCTGACATTGACATAAGTTTATTATTACTCCATGCCAATCTACCTTGATCCAAATCCTCTAAACACATGCTGTTCCAGTGCTGGGCCTCCCTTAAGCCTGCAAATTATACTGAATAGTGTAGCGGTTTTTCAATTTGGTCAAAAGTTACACCAAAACCACTGCATGGAAGGACAATGCATCATTAGCTCATTATCTAGCCCATTACTTTTTTCTGCAACATGTTGCCTTATGCTTGTTCCTATGGCATCCCATGGAACTCACCACAGCTGTTTTGTTTCTTCCACACCTTTGGTAGGAGGCCCTCAACAGAACCTGTCCTGTCCTCCAAATATAAGAGCTACCCAAGAAAGAAGAAACAGCTCCAACTTTGAAAGGGAGCTTTTCTGGTTTTGGTTCAGTCTCCTTTGTATTTTCCAACACGGCAGGTAACAGTAATGTACACAAGAGAAAGAATATAGAATTAGAAATTGCACCTTTCCAAGTTACATATTCCTTCCTACTCAGTTTCAGGTTATTACTGACAAATATTTTTAAGCACTATATACAAATTCTTCCTTCTTCAATTACTTGAATACAGCCATTAAAACAAATATTATTTTAGGCTGAGTTAAGCACTTCAGGCTGAGTGGAGAGAGATGTAGCCATCTATCTTGCATCAACAAACGAAGGCACTAAAATAACCGGTTATTCACAAGTCCTCATATCAAAAGTAAATAAAAATGCAGAGATATAAAATTTGGCCCTGCACAGAAAAAAGAAAATGGAGACAAGCATTATAATATTACAGTAAGAAGAATCTAATGTCTAGAGAGAACTTAGAAGAACTAGAAGCAATTCCTTCACTTTCAGAAGGGTTTTCATGAGAGTAAGAAGGCAACCAGGGCAATGTCCTGAAAGAAGGTATGTAAAGGCAGGACAATCCACTTGAGGGCCCAGTAACTGTTTCACCTCCTAAGTGTCCCATGAAACAGTCCATGTTGCTTTCCACCCACTGAATTCTCCACATATATGTGCACGATGAGAACAAATTAATTTCTAAATGTTCAACACACAAATGTCTGGCTGCCACCACTTGAAGTGAAAACAATAGCAGAAGAAGTGGCCAAAAGGTCAGAAGGAGAAGACGAGCGAAAACTGGATGAATGCAAGAGGCACATGCAATCCAGCAAGGAGTAAAGGATAAAAGCATAATTAGATTCAAGTAAAGCATGAAATTACTGCACTCGACATATATTAAATACTTTTCCATCAAAATTTATTCTTATATATGGTTGCTATTGGAAACGTATGTTGTCAAAACTGGAAAAGAGGTACATCTGACAATCTTTTTCTTAAAGCAGAGCATCCACTACTAGACTATCTGAAAATCCCTGAAAAGTGACTATTCAAAAATATTACAATAAGAATACTACAGCACTAGGAATTACTACTATACATAGTCCAACATACATCTGAAATAACACATAACTGAATGAACAATCTGCCTATGCTCAAAACGGAGCTGTGTTCCCTTTGCCTTTGACAGAACATAAAGAGCCTATGAGGTATGAATACCCTGGGACACATAACTCCATGTAGTGAGGATAAAATTATCTAGAACAGAAAGGCACTAATGCCAGGAAAGCTTCTTGAAAAAAAGTAGATAGATATTGAACATCTTCCCTTCTACATGCAAATATTGTGGTCCAGAGAGAGATTGCATCTGCTGCCAAGGATGCTGGGATGCTCAAGAAAGCTAACCATGAGAAGCACTGCCAAAATGAAGTTGAACACTTGGGTTAACTAGACAAATAGATAATTTTTTTTTTTCTAGATGAATTTGAAAGCCTGGATTTATATTGGCAACAGATAGAATTTTCTACTTCAGAATTGTACACATGAAAAGTAAACAGTGAAATCATCCTTTATAATATCATACTCTAGATTTATTTAAATAACAGGGGTGAGTAGAGCAGGATGATATTTCAATAAAATTTTTCTCTAGTTAAATTATCTGTGAGTGAATTTATTTCCAAACATATTGGAAGTGAGGCACAAGTAAAATAATGCTAACATCTACATAGTAAGATAATGTGGTTATTAAAAATGCTTCAGAGAAGCAAATCTACACGTAACTTTTACGTGATGTAAATGAACTATTTTTCTCTTTCATTTATTTTAAGTAATCATCGTATTCCATTCTTCTCTAAGTAAACCCAGTATTTAGCCCATAGCAGAAAAACTGAACTTCAGAAGCCCCCTGATGAAGCATATTTACCAGAATAAAAACCTCAAAAAAAAATTAAGGTGCTATTTCCAGTTTTAAAGAATCAATTTAGTACTAACTCTGATTTTGCACCTAGTAGTTAGCAGGATTTATCTATCACATTGTATACTAGAGCTTACGAGGCTATAACATGCGTTTACTCTATGATTTAGTGAAGAGAGATAGTGCAGTTTGAGAGTGATTATTTTCATTAAGAGGCAGATGCAAAAGAGGCAAGACCACCTGCAAGCCCTAATAAAATAGCCATGATGTATCAAAACCAGAAAAACACACTATTTTGCATATTTCTGAGCACATAGCCATGACAGACAGTGCTGACAGCTCTGTGAGATGTTACATTCATCACACAATTTTGATTACTGAATCCACATTCCCCCTACTGATCTATTTCCTCAAGATCTAAAAACAAGACCAACTGTAAATTGTTGGTTTGTTTGGGGTTTTTTAGAATACAAACCATAAGATGTCCAAAACTAATTAGCATTCAGCAGAGGATAAAAGGCTTGAAGTTTGCTATCTTTACATCATCAGCATTGCTAACAAGGCAAATATTCAGAAATAAGATTAGAAGTGAGTGAGTACCTATATTCCAGTTTTGATAGGCCTTATTTCCTGGGCCTGAAAAAGCAGTCTTCTCAGTCTGTGGAAAATAAGGACTTGGCCTTTTAAAGACTGTATTGAACCAATTGTAGACAGAAGCACAGCTAGACCATTTGAATCCTACATGAATCCTGGAGGAAAACCACAGTAACATGAACTACCTACATAATAATAAAGAGTAAGGAGTAGACATTCTTTGAGTGGCTATAAATGGAGGGGAGAAGTAAAGTAAAGTAAAATGTAGTGGATGCCAGGAATTTTCTCTCCATTTATCTGTATGTTCCCAAGTGCATCTATATACGATAAAGAGTGATACACACAATATACACAGAACATACCTACAAGCATAAATATTTTTGTGAGTGTGAGAAAAAGTATATGGTAAATAAACACTCTACTACTGTATGCAGAACCCTTGCAGAGCTGCCTTTCCAGGAAATTCCCTCGCCACCCCCCCAAGTGGAAACTATAATGATTAAATCCAACTTCCCAGAGAGAGTAAATGCAGCTAGTTAAATTTGCAGAAAATTAGAAATACTACTAATAAGGTTGTTCAGAGAGAGCCTCCCTTCTTAATGTCTTTAGCTCAGAGGAAAAGCAGATAATTGACTTAATTTAGGTCCCTTCCTCCCCCCCCAAAAAAAGTCTTTAAAGAAAAAAAGCAGTGTCCTAATGTTTTACCAGTCCCACATATTTTATTCACGTTACTTGGAAAGAGTAGTAATCAGTGTTAGTAAGGGTAACAGAATCCCTCATGTTGAAGAATAAGAAGTTTAGTCAGAATTTTTAGGACTTTCATTTAACTCCAATAATTTTGTGGAAACTGCAGCACTTAATATTTTTGTGATACAATATAATTAAGATACAATACTATAGAAATGATCGCATGGAAAACAGTGACACATTTTATATTAGAGAACTACTTGACTATTACAGATTTACTCCTTGCATTTTTTTAATATATTAAAAGTAATATGCTATAAGAAATAAATATATTTCCTTTAAATGTGCCTCAAAAGTTTTACAACATATCCTTTCATCAGCAATCTTACCTTTTTTTGAAGGACATTAATTTTTCTTTCTTTTACTTCCAACATGTCTTTCATATCTCGAATCTCTCCAGCCAGGGTTCCTTTCTCTTCTGTGAGGTCTTGAAGTTGTTTTGTTTTTTTATTGAGAAAGGTTTCTTTTTCTTCCAATCGTAACCGCAAGGCATCAACCTACAATAAATCAAACATATTTAGGTTTTATAAAGATTACTAGTATATTTTATTTACTTTTTCTAATTCCCTTTTTTTTTGTTACTTAAGAAATGTTTTATTTCTTTTCTATGTAGATTTTCCAACTTTATCTTGGACTAAGATTGTTTTACCTGTTAAAATGTAATAAAAAATAAAAGCACTTTTTGCACCAAAGCATGAATAGAAATGTAGAGTAGTCAAAACATGAAATAGCATTAAAACAGTCCTAACTTGACATATGCGTAAGGGACTCAAAAAAAACTAACCACCTTGACTTGTTAAATATATAACTCAGTGAAAATAGTGTTCTGTATCCTGTTTTTATTTGCCCATTAAATCCATGTAGTGGGCAATCAGATACTACAGTCACTACACAGGTTTGGGCACAGATCAGTAATCTAGAAACATCTAGAATTATTTAACAAAGACACGTCAAATAGGGAAATGATAAGGTTCTTCACTTTTCTCCAGTGTATATCGCATAAGTCTCTTAACTAATGGGCCTTACTGTACTTTTCTGTAGTAAGCACAAATCCCTGTCAACCAAAATAAGGGATATTCCAAGGATTTTCCTAAGCAGAAACGGCTTAATAAAGAACCTCACCAAATTGCTCTGCATTACATAACTGCTTTTTTCTTTTAGAAACCCTAACAAAAATCCAAAAAAAAAGGAAAGGAAAAAAAAAATCAGAAGCATTCTAACAGCTCAGAAGGTGTATGTAGCCTTGATTTTCTCATTTCTTGCTGTATAAATGCTCAAGCACGCAATTTTATTGTTCCCTTAATGCAATTCAAACAGTTCTCAAATTATGGTCAGGCAAATACTTGCTGGTGGTCTGGAAAAAGTCCGTAGATCACTTGACACTGGTTACTATTTGTATACAGTTGTTTCTATAAGCAGCTCTACTGCTAATTGCAATTAAAAGCTTGGGTACTTATAAAAGCATTTGGAAATAAGGAGGAAAAATAGCTGACTCTCTTCCATTACAAGAGGTGTCAGGGGGGGAAGCAGCAGCCACCTTCAAGGACAGCAGCATAAATATTATCACCAAAAAAGAGAAAAACATTTGGTGAAGCAAGGAACAAAGTGGCGAGAAAAAGGAAAATCTAAATGACAAGGTACCTGGTTCAAGGAAATGGAGAAGGAGGGAACTGGCTCTTTGGGGAGTATAATCAAGAAACAGGAAAGTATGCACAATGTGAAAAGGCAGACATGGCCACAGCAGTAGGCGTATACATATGGATCCAGGTGGAAACACTCAAGCAATGTCAAAGTAAGGAAAGAAACAAAGACCTAGACAGGAAAGCAACTTTTTTCAAGTAGATTTAACAATCCTACTTCACAGCTTCAAATTCCTAGTACCTTTTTTAGTGATACCTTTCTACATAAGCACTGCCTAGCATAGTTACCACAAGGTAAGATATGATTCCAAACGGAAAAGGTGTTACTCTTCACACTGTGAAGAGGAGAGGAAGCAGTCACTGTCAGGATGCTCACTGATACAATCTTGGAGAACTTCTAATATACTATTCAGACTACTGGCTCTCAAGAACTTTCAAAAAGGTATTCAGAGTAAGAGATCTTGTCTCTAAACAGCTTCCTTAAATTAAAATATAATAATGGAATGGAATAAAGGAAAAACTTAAGTGGTCTTAAAGATACTGACTGTAGAAAGTAGGGGGTTCAAAATATGACGCATGTAATCTTTGCTGACCTTGATAATTAGCAAAATGAGAAAGTATACATTTCACTGAAATGGAAAGAGCAAGTAGCATTATTCCTACAAGAACGTTTAAAAAAGCATATGGAAGGGTGGGCTAAGTTGAATAGACAAATGCAGAAAAATTGTAAAGGGAAAAAAACCAGAAATTAAACTGAATTGAAATGTATCTCTAGTTTAAAATATTTACCAATTTCTTTGTCTAACCTAAAATATGCTGGGGACGGGCACTTAATTCACTAACACCAAAGAAAGAATTATCCATTACATAAATTCTATTCTTAATACCTTTGTAATAAAAGGTATTTTTGTAATAAAATAGTAGACATCTCTGTGCATTAAAGCAACAGAATATGTTTGGGTTTAACCATCAGTAAAGAGTTGCACCTTACATGCATTGATCCCTTCAGTGAGCACTTCCACTAAATCATACATCTTTCCACATTCTGGTTCAGAAATGCAGTTACAAATGAATCACTGAGCAGCTCACAAGCAACAGAGCATGGAGTACTGGGTGGGGATATTTTGGGGTAAAAAACAGATTTCATCACACATCAAGTTTTTAAAGACCAAAAGAGACACTTTTTTTTTAATCATAGAATAATAGAATCATTAAGGTT
>NW_009220779.1:0-5795 GCF_000690835.1 Fulmarus glacialis | reverse complement strand
GTGCTTGCACAGCATCAAGACCTTCTTTCTTTCTCACTCTGCCCAATCCTAGAAGCAGGCCGGGGATGGGCAAGACGTTGGGAGGGGACGCAGCCATGACAGTTGACCACAACTGATCGAACGAGATATTCCCTACTAGATGTCATGCTCAGCAATCAAAATGAGGGAGAGGAGTGTTTGTCCAAAGCAGCCATTGCTCAAAGAAGTCCGCTAGTGGGAAGGGGTGAGTGATTGCTTTTGCATCACTTTGTTGCCCCCCTCCCTTTGTATTCCCCTCTTCACTTATTAAATTGTCTTTATCTCGACCCACAAGTTTTTTGTGCTTTTGCCCTCCTGATTCTCTACCCCATCCTGCTGAGGGGGAGCGAGCGAGTGACTGGGTTGGGTTTCACAACCTGTTTCCAGATCTCTACTCACCTCTGACACTCCTGTGAGCCTGGAGGATCTGGTTCACAACAATGCACCTGAATTCCTGGCATCTTTGCCTTTGAATTAAGGACAGAATCTGTCCAACCCAAAATTTTGCAGCTCAGGCCTGTTTCTTCAAAGATCCGAAATGGAAGCTCTGAGCCCAGTGCAGCGCACATCCCAGGATGGATACTGATTGTGCAGCTCTGGCAAATTTTCTTAAGCTTTAAAACTTTTGATACAAAAGCAACTCTGAGGATATGCCTCTAAATAAACTTCATATTGGAAGTATCCACTGGGCTGTATTTCCAAGTCGGAAAGGATACTCCTCTCTCTGAATGTAAATGGGTAGGCTCTTATTTTTGTGGCACCTTCTTGATTTGGGTGTTTTCTTTTTGCAAAAGCATTGCTTTAGGATAATTCTAGGTAAGTCTATTCATTTCATACTAAACGAACACCAACAAAAATATTCCACCTCTAGCAAGTTCTAGCCTGTTCATACACCAGGAAAAAGGTATGCGTACAATGTCACCAGAGCCACACTAAAGGTAGCACCAAGAGAAAAAGCTTCACAAAGTTACTGGTATTTTAGCTAGCATAGCATCTCTACCTTTCAAGTACCGTGGTACAGTGGCTAACACATTGGTCAACCTGCACTCGCACGTCTCTCATACCCGGTTATGTTGCACTCCATTAACAGCAAGGGGAAATTTCTGACGTAAAGGCCTAGATACACACAACATTATTAGCAAACTTCACCTACTCACAGCTCTCATCATCACCCTGGATTAAGTAGAGAGTATTCACTTCTGCTAAGCAAACCACATGCAGTTTGTCATGCTGCTTCTTACTACCCATCTAGCACAAACCTGAATTCACCTCCATCATTCCTATCACTCGGACAGTAACGCAGCCTTACAACCCAAGGGTTTTAGCTTTGTATAGTCCTTCTACCTCCCGAGCCTCAGTCCCCAGAAATTACCTCTGAGCAGCATTATGACTTCATTAATAATTATTCAGTCACAGTTATTCTGATCATTGATTTAACCCGTCTTACTATAAAAGACTATGGAAGTGCAAGACATTCTCTAGGAGGCAAAGAAAGACTGATCCCTGCCTTACAAGAGTCTTTCTTACATGCTGTTCTAGAGCAGGGAAACTTCATCTATTCTGCGGAAGTCAAAGTCCACTAGCAGAGCAGCACTCCAGCGAATTCACCATACAGAGGAGGGGTTATTGCAGGACCACGGTTTCCAAATCTTCTTTTGCTGTGAGAGGCGCTATATGGGGCAATGGTGGGAAAAGAGCACCTAAAATCATACTTTTATGTTCTGTAGTTACAGCATGACATGCTTTGCATATACAAACTTAGGATAACCTAATCACTTAACTCCAGCTTCAGAAGGGTTTATATAGTAGACTATTACTTCCTGTACTTTGAGGCAACCTAGATTCAGCTAGTTCTGTCAAGAACATAACCAATGAGGCCCTTCTTCAGATCACACATAGAAGCAGGCTGCCATGTGAGAACTCCTATTCTAAAAATTTTGTGCCCCCTGCCCCGGACAATTGATTAGCTCAGGGCAATTAAGCAAACACCTGACTCACTCATGGGGGGTGGCTGTGTGTGGCCATCCCACCCTCCCTCCCCTCCACCTGCTTTTGCCCTACTTTTTGCAGTCTCAGTGCCCTGCTCCATTGGCATGTTCCCTGGACTGAGCCAACATCATCCATTAACTTTATTGGGTTTTTTGACAAATTACATTGCCATTAATGCAATGAGCTAAATCCAGTGAATGCCCAGGCCAACACATGGCACCGTGAGGTGAGGGAGGGAGGGGGAGAATTGGGAATCCCCATATTGGCAATGGTGAACTATTAGATAGGATCACTGTGTCCTGTAGGATACTGATTATTTTGGATCTCTGGGCTTTGCTTAGGGACAGAGCTGACTTGCAGCTAAGCCTACCCTGAACTGCCAGAAAAAAAAGCAGTTCAAATCCTCTGGCCACTTACTCCCAATATCCAGATAACACTTCTATGCTGTACTAGCACGGTCTTTATGTAGCTATACGATCAATAGGACTGAGAAAATAATCTGTCTCAGTAACTTTTTTCTTTCCATTGAGTTCATTTTCAGCCAGATCATCTTTGCAGTTCTATTTGTAAAGAACGGCACAAACAGATGACACAGAGGGGAACTGTTCTTGTCCTGTGGCAGCACCAGCTTAAATGTACTCGAAACTACAACCTATGTCTCTTCTAAACCCTGTATCACCCAGATAGCCTACAGCCATACCACGCTGAACATGGTCAATATGGTCTCATGAGATTGTAAACTCATAGGAGGACCATTAAAAAAAAAAAAAAAAAAAAAAGCAAACCCATAAACACCAAAAAATCTTTTTTTTTTTTTTTTTTTGTACAAACACCTTTAACCACACTGTCAACTCTCAAGATCGAAGGAGTCTGTGCATGTAATCCAGAGATGATCCTGGCTTTCTAAGGGCGAAGACCATTAGTCACATTAAGCCAAGAAACTATCAGTAACATTTTTCACTCTGTGTTCATCCTGTAGCGTTAAATATCAATGGCAAAAAATTATTTGTTTCTTTTTGGTTTTAATATGATATAACAGCCACAGCTCTGGAGGCAAGAAGGAGCATATATTTCTCTGTGTAGAGAAAGAAAGGGACAAAATTTCAAAACAAAACCAAAAACCATCCCAAACTTGTCAAACTGCCTAACGGGAAACAAACTAAAAGCCACATTAAGGTAAGCGTGGGTTTGGTGGTGGTCACTTTTAGAAGAAGTCAGAAAGAAAACATGAGAGTTGCTAACAAATATCTGTCAGCCTACGCTCAATATTGTATATGTAACTTCTGCTCTTAGGTGAACCAGGTTGTCTCCCCTTAACTCAATTTTTATGAAAGAAGTTGAACTGGGAAATAAAGCATTAAGGAACCCTGCAAAACATGCGAAACTAGAAGGCAGCAATACTGTTTAAAAATGAGTTGATGCTTAGACCACTGAAAGAGTTCCCTGGCTTTCAGATGAGCCTCACCACAGATGCAGAATGCTTCTAGGTGCTCTGATTCACTCATTCGGCTTACCTCCCTTAACCCCTCTGCTTTTGGGGGCAAGTCCTGACTCTGCTGAAGTCACTAGAAGTTTGGCTGCCATCTGCAGCGTGGCAGAATGTCCCCAACGGTGTGGCTGGCACTGCGATCCTCCTGCTGGTGTGGTAGCCAACAATTTATTTGCCTCATACAGGGAGGGTGCAAAGATCTCTCTGTGGGTTCCTTCAACAAACTGGGCCACAGATATTACATTGACTTTTTTCCCCATCCACATACAATCTCCAGGATCCCAAAATTGAACACAGTTTTGGCTTGAATTTCCAATGATTGAAGGAGCGTGGTCTTTGTAGGTCAAAGATTTGTAAAATCAAAGTCCTTCATAGCTTCAGCGTGACCTTTACACTTTAAGCATTGTATTTGCAAGTCTGAGGTTTTATCAGACAAAAACCTGACGTGGCAGGGCATTGTGAAAAGCAGTAATCCCTACATGGTGAGTAGGGATTCTGAAGATGCCAAAGCTACACTGCAGCTTCCGTGTGTCACAGGTTCCCACTGGAGAATGAAGAAGCATGTCTTCAGGACAGATTATGCTATGTGCGTCTCTCGCCCCACCATTTCCAATGTCCAATGCCATGACACTGGGATAGGTGCAGTGCTTTGAATTTGGGTGGAGAAATGGGGAGGCTGGGAAGGCAGGGATTCAGGAGGGGAGGGCTGATAGAGGATGAGGATCTAGCAACAGCATCCTGGTGTTTACAAGAGGTGTTTGCAAGGCTAGAACTTGCATGCCAAGTCAAACTGCTACTGATTTACTTTATGCACTTGGGCAGATCAGTCTGACTTTCAGAGTCTTGATTTTCTCGTACGGAGATGAGAGATTATTTTATGTTGATAAAATCAACATAACAACATTTACACATAAGCAACAACACATATAATAACAATAATGCAAGCATACAAACAAAAAGAGGGTGTGAAATCTTGCTGATTTAGTTTAGTGAACAACAGTAAAGAGTTTGTATTTGTATTCCTACCCTAATCAACCACTGCAGAATCAGTTTTATACAGAGGAAAAGACGACAGAGCTAGCGAATTTTTCCATTAAAGGAGGATATTATGATACTTGCAGCCACAATTACCCTCTCCAGTCGCCCAATTACAATCATCTCTCCCTTTCAACTGTATGTTTTTTGGAACCTGGAATCTCATTTCCCGGATAAGTCTAGAGCACCTGGACTCAGATGCTCAGAGTAGCAGTGGCATGCCAACTTACGTAATGTAAGGTAACAAGGTGCCTTCACACACACAAAAAGTTACAAGAGGATACTCAATTAATCTTGCATTACTAACGTTCATTTAGAACTACCTGCAAAAGCACTGCAGGGGAGATGAAGAAATTGCTGAACACGGGCAGACTGACTCACACAGGTATGCAGACTGCAGAATTCTACCTTCTACACTGGTCCTCCGCACACACCTGTTCCCAAAGCCCTCTTACAGTCTTGGCTGCAGAACAGGATCTCACAATCTTAATTAAACAAAGCAAGCTGAAGACTTCTGCAATAGTGCGGGAGGAAATCTCAGGGAGTTGTTCTGAACACTCAGCAGCAGAACCAGCTGCTTAAAGCCTTCAGGAAAAGCAAAAGGAGACCGTTCTTTTTTTAAAAAAGTGATGCAGTAGGTCCTATTTTAGGCACGCCTGAGAAACCCCCAAAGCAACAGAAAAGCCACTGAGAAATCCCTTACACTAGAGGAATGGTAAAAAGATCTACATACAGCAAGCCATGCTGCTTGGCTCATCCAGCAATAGCAGCTACTTCTGATGACAATGAGAAAGTTTGTACATCTGTCTTCAATTTCAAAAATGAGCGAGTCTTGTTTACACTTCTCATGTTCTTGTTTATACTTCTCATGTGCAAGGGCTATGGACATGAGGGCTATGCTCCTCAAGCACACAGGTGGAATTTGGATTACGAAGACCTTTATTTAGTATTTCACCAGAAGTGAATATTAATAATTTACTTCTACAAAAAAATTTAAAAAAAAAAAAAAAACAACCAACCACCATTGAGAACTTTCATTGATGATTTTTCCTTGAGCAAGGAGTAACACAGGATACAAAATAAACACCATTTTCATATACAGGGATGACAAGAATATTTTCACAATAAAAGCTAGCTTCCGAAACTCCCTAACACCTCAGGAACCGGGGGCAAACGTGCTTTGGGAGTACGAGGCTCCCCTCGTGCTTCCCCCGAGGCGCAGAGTCACTTCACAAGCCCACCCGGCCGCCTGGGGAGGGACGGT
>NW_009220778.1:5568-26931 GCF_000690835.1 Fulmarus glacialis | reverse complement strand
CAAAACACAACCAAAACATAAAATACTTAGGCTCAGTTTAATTTTACTTGAGTGATAAAGTAAGGCTTTCTTATCTTTTCAGTATGAAATAATTCATCAGGCCACGCGGGGCTTATGCAGCAGGACGTGCTGGTGGCACAGCAGGAGGAAAGCAGGGCAGGAGGGAGGCAAAGCTCTCGGCCATTTATTAGTCCTTTTGTGATAGCTCGTTTAGTCTTCATATGCTTAAAGTTATACCCCTGTGCACCTGCTCTGGGACAGGCTGCTGTGAGCGAGCTGAGCAGGTGGGGAGATGCACGGGGGCACGAAAGGAGGCAAACGTGCCCAGGAGCGAGAAAAGCAGTTGCTCAAAGGCAAGTGCTGTCTGGCCACAAAAACGCCGCTGAAGGCAGAGCCACTCTGCGCCCAGGGGCTCCCTGTGACCGAGAGCGGCGGTCAGGCTCGCGCGGGCGGCTCGCTGGCTCTTTGGGTGCCGATGCGTCAGAGGGTAAGCAGATCCCTGCAGACCCGAGCACAACCAGCGGCCCCAGGAGCGCAGCGAGGCACCGAGGCGCTGGCTTACCTATTAGCCTATTTACACACTTTGGTTTATTTCTCCAGTAGACTCCAAGAAAAAACACTGGCACTCCAGTTAAAATGATAATGAGTCCAACTCCACAGACGACCGGCTCGGAGTATAAGCTGAAGATCAGCAGAAATGCCCAAAACGCCAGGTAAGTGATGGGGACAAGGAGGTTCACCTGGCAGGAGAGAGCAGAGCAGAGCACGACTGTGCAGAGCAACCGCAGTGGCCGACCGGCAGCAGGGGGCTGTGGAGCCTGCGGGCAGCGCTGCAGCTTCAGGACCCCCTGTGGGTCGTGCCCCCCTTCCCTCCACCGCTGTCATCCCCTCTGCCCATCCCAGCAAGTTCACAAGGGGTCTGCCTGCGTACCCTGATTTTACACTAATGGCACTTTGGGACATGGTTGGGGACCTTAAAGCATTACCACTCCTTCAAAAAATAAACCGTTCTTCAAAACGGGAGGACTTGGTGTGCCTTTCCCACCCTTTGCATCGCTATTGCGACCAAGAGACTTAGCTTTAGCATTGTCACCTTGATAGGTCTGAAGATTTTGGGTTTCTTCCAGCGTAACACGATCAGGCCTATAATTGTCACTCCGTAGCAGAGGTAGTTAATAAATGACACGTAGTTGATTAGCGTGTATGTGTCTCCAACGAGCATGATGACAAGAGTGGCCAAACACTGCAAAGAGAGAAGCATGGTCATTACTAGAAAAGGTAGCTTCAAAGCAATAAAACCAAGCAAAAAACCCATAAAAGCAGTTAAACTCCTTTTGTTTATGGCCTCTGCTGGGCATCTGCTCCCTTCTGCAGTTCGATGCCTTATCCCCGAGCTGTGGCCCCAGGCCTGGGGCTGAATGGGGTTTCAGGGTTTGGAGCATGCCAAAGCCTGAGACCAGCGGGCCTGTTTACAAATACCCCGGGGTGCTGGCAGAGGTGGCTCCGCTGCCCATGGCCAGGCAGGCAGCGCTGGGAGGACTGGCTGAGCTCCCTGTGGCCCCGCTCATCCATTTCTGTTGCATGTTTTAAAAGCTATTGAACCCTATGGTGAGGACTTCTGATAAAAGAAGGATTTCTTGCAGACTAACACGTTGTGGTCAGCGCACTATGTTGTTGCAGGTGCCCTGTATATTATAAAGAATAAGAGCTTTGCCCTTTCCCCCCGCTGGCCCATGGCTCATGCTGAGATGACCGGCATCATTAATCTTCTGAGCATTACTCGTGTTTGGAAACTGGCAGATGGATGGAAATTTCCATGCCTACGCTTGCTTGTTTGTATTGTATTTCTGCGTAACTCTGTAAAGCCAGGAGAGCTGGCTCGGGGGCCAGGGGGTTGGTCCTGGGGTCCCGCACCCCTGCCCGTCGGTACCCCAGGAGCTGAGCCGAGCCCGTGCCTGCACCACGTACCGATCCTGCAAACGTTGTCTGAGGGAAACTGCATATCCAAATCCCTCCAAAGAGCACTCAAGATTTGGGGCTGTGTTACTCCAGGCTGTCTTTTTGCCATGTCCCTTCTTCTTAATTAGCTGTTTCAATAGCAAAGTCCTCTCAGGAGGGAGGGCTTCGGCACCACCGGCACCAGGAGTTATGCTCCACTGCAATCAAACGACCCTTTGGTCCCTCTGTTCCCCTGTCCAAAGCCTCGCAGGCTTGGCGGGGGCGGGGGATTTCAACACGTTGAGCAGTCTCACCACAGAATGGATTTGAAATAGGACGGTTTTGTAGCGGTGTCATGTAACACGTTCCCTGCTTTCCCCTGACAGACCCTCTCCTGCCGCTAACGGGTTTTGCAGCGGCGCCGCTCGGAGCAGTGAGATTTCGTGCGTAGGTGACGCTGATGTGTCAGATCTGCTCGTGGCGTGGGCGTGATCCCCGCGTGGTACCAGGCTGCAGAGGGGTGTGCTGCTCCCCCCAACCGGCACGGCAGGCGGGGGCTCCCCACTGTTTATTTTAAAAAAAACCCCAGTCTGTTTATTTTACATTTAGCTTGGCCCCTTGATTTTTGAAAGGATTAGTAAAAGTACAGGTCTCACTGGCGATGTTAAAAAAGCCTTTCTCCATGTACAAAGAAACCTTTCTTCATGCGAAGAGCTAGGCGTGATTCATTGGAAGGGAAAAAGGAACCTGATCTATTAATGAGGTTTTCCTGAAGTCTGACCCAGTTTGCTATTGTAGCTGCCTACACTATATTATTTTTAGATTTCTATTTGTTTTTATTAATTTCTATATTTAAGAAATTAATATTTCCTAGCAGCATTTGATATACCCTGAGCTGCATTAAAACACCTTCAAATGATGAATCGATATGCAGGCTGGTTCTGTGAGTTGCACTGTAATTCAAGGGAGGTTTGAGCAGAGCGGGGGGCTGGCGTACGCCTGATTGATGGGCCATCTCGGCTCAGGCAGCCCACTCATGTCGGGGCTGTGTCACAGCGAAACAGCCTCTGAAACTCAGCGTGTTATTTCAGCCGATGCGTTTTTAAGGACAAAAGGGTTCTGCTTTATCGGCACCAGCAGCGCTGAGCTGCCCGCGGGAGCCTGTGATGGGGCCAGCGCTGTCTGGCTGCCCGGGACAGGGCAGACCGCGGGCAGTTTACCCCGAAGCCCTGCACAGGCAATGCGCAGGATGTTTGTGGTGGGGCACTAAGCCCTGGGAATGCCATAAAGCCTCAGCTAGACGGGTATTTTGTCATAAAAGTCAAACGTGCCAGAGGCTTATTTGGTGAAATTTGGTCTGGGTGTATTGTGCCAGAATTGCTGTTAGAGCTGGGAGACACATAAACGTGCACCTTCCTCGTGCATTTGGGGTCAAACCCTCGCTGTTTTGGTATCAGTGGCAAATCTGCAGTGGGCAGCAGTTGATGCAGCCGAAGTTTCAGGCAAATGCCCTTTGGGGAATTCCCTTGCTTAGGCCACGCAGCTGGGGACGGCAGCACCAGGAATCATTTCCCTCTTCAACATCTTCTACGCCACAGTAAAACCCATCACTTATTCTAGCTTCGCTATTGGTAAAAGTGTATAAAGGTCCTTGTTTCAAATAATAACTTCTGTAAGTCATTAGTATCGTGGACATTTATGCTGTATAAAAAGTCAGAGAAATCTTTTTCCCGGGGGAGCACACTGGCAACCTGACCAGCCCCAAGCCTGCCCAACACTTGGCCCATTGGTTTCTGATCTTTGCAGATGACCTCTTGTCTGCCTGATGTACCATTCAGCAGATGCTTTATTCAGGGCCACTGGAATCATTGTCCCTACTTAATTTTTTGGCCCACAGAAAAGAAATACCCCTGGTCCTCAAAGCACTGCCCGATCATCCCTCACAAGTCGTCTTGCTCATTGAGAGTAAGTAACTTCTGGAGCACTTTGTCCTCTCCCTGGGACCCGCCACATCTCTGGCTTTGGTGGTGGGATCTAAACCAGCCCTGCTCGAGTGGGACTAGCAGTGACCATGGGGATTTCCAAATGTTTGTGGAAAGCAGGCAAAATTGGTCAAAAGAGCTCGACTTTTCTTAAATGAAGTATCTCTGTTTCAAAAGCCACTGTCTACCTCTGCTGTGGGTAGGAAAGTGGTAATGGGCTTATATTGCAGCTCGACTTAGGTATGAGGGAAACCCTGCAAGCGTCACGGGTGGCTGGCAGTGGGAGAGATTATTTCAGAGGCTTAAGGCTGCTCCTCTCTGGGGCTGTCGGCTGGCTCAGCCAAGACCCGCCAACTTCTACTACTCTGGGGTAAAATGGCCTCTCAAGGATTTTTCCAGCTCTCCCCTCCGTGATTCAGTATTTCTAAGAGCAGGCTACAGGGCGACAGAGCAGGGACGTAAAACTTACGCAGACGAGCAGGGCGGGGATGGGCGTGCACTGCTTGACGTGGATCATGGCAAGCAAACTCGGCAAATGGCCTTCTCGGGCACCGGAGAAACATAACCTGGAAATAAGAATAGTAATGCTGAATCTACTGGGTGTACAACGGCCTCTTCGGTATTTAGCCATATAATGTCTCTAATCTCAACCGCCTGCATCGGTCTTGCCATGGAGGGGAGCTGTGGCCTGCGGGTGCTGGGCTGTGACTGAGGAGACGACTAGAGACTGCCTGTGTAGCCTGGCGTAAGTTATTTAAACTAGACCCTTCAGTATACGAGGCCTTTAACGGCTAATGTCACCTGTGAAACGACCTGCTCTGAGATGCTGAATTACCTCTGAGGAGAAGGACCGAAATCTGTCCAGTCCCTGTCTGCTGGACAGCGTTGCCATCCCAGGGTGGGATGAATACTGTGAAGGTTGTGTGGTGATCAGCCATACATAGCCAAGGCATAAAAACCCTCACAGATAATGTTTCCCGTGTCAAAAGGATTTTGGATAAGATTAAGATTTCATTTTTAAGTGCATAACCTGTTACATATGCACTCAGATTTGTTGCATCTCATTATACTCACGAAAGTGCTGAGATAACTAACTTTCCCAAGGTACTTAAGACTTAAGTCGTTTCCTTGAAAAAAATTTTATAACTTTTAAATTCAGTTCAGAGAGCTCAATTAATATAAATAGACTTTATAGACTGCAATATAACAGACTTCACAGATTCTGGCCCCACTATCAGCAGTGTGCATGCAAAGCATCTTGCCTGAAAGGAGATTTTCCAGCATGGGAATGAAAATGTCTGAAACTGGGAACAGCACCAGGCCCTGAAACTCCTCTTTGAGTGAAGCACAGTTTAGCTTGTAGCTACTGGAACTTTATTGATGTAAAATGACTTTGGTTCCATGCTAAAGCCGTGTTTGGCTCTTAGCATGAGTTATTCCACATCTGCAGACACTTTCAGTAGCTCGTAAAGATTATTTTGCAAGAGATTCGCGATTCAATATTACATTTGCTGATTCGAAACAGAGCAATTCATAACGGAATGTATCCAACACGCCCAACAACGCCCTCATGCTCTACAACATCCAAAACGTCTAGCTAACATTTCTTTAGCAAATGAAATTATAACAGCCCCTCCCCAAATTAGATAACGTTCATAAAATTGTACTCCATCTAACCTTGATGAGGTAAAAAGGTATCCATTTATTCCTCCAAATGTAGATAGGGCCACTGAGACTGGCATAACCCAGGAAAAATAGCCCAGTAACTTTTCACCAAATGTCTAAAGCAACAGAAGGCAGAGAAACTGAAATACACTGCAAAGCACAGAACCGAAATCAAAGTGTATTTTAGACATCCAGGGAATGGTTTACTTACTACCGCCACAGCGTTGGAGGACAAGAGCTCTTGGGGTGACATGGCAGTGAAATATGCAATGTTGGTGAACGTATACACAAATGTCACCAATGGGATGGATATGAATATGGCACGAGGTAGGTTCCTAATAAAAGAATTAGGAGGGTAGATAAGAAATTACAGTCATGCACAGCGAGACCACAACAACCGTGTACGGCCCGGGGGAGGTCACCCAGCTGGGTGGGTGCATCGGCTGTTTCTCTGGAGGGGAGCAGCGCTTCCGTCGGCTCTTTGACCCGCTGCAGGTTGGAGAAGGCTAAAATTGCTACGAAATGCCACGGCTGCAGGGGAGCTCCCTGGGGCAAAAATACCACGTGCTCCCTTTGGGCTGTTGGTTGGGATGGAGGCAGTGTGTTGCTGAAAAACAAAATGGCTGTTTCTCAAAAGCCCTATATACAGGCACCAGCGGTGGAATAAAATGCCTTGTTTTGCTTTACCTTCACCTGCTCTGAAAAGGAACGGGGTCCTGTTGTTCAGGTGGCTGCCTTGGCCCATCCCGTGCTGTAAACCTGGTCTGGTCATACAACACCGTGGCAACCTACAGTCGTACAGATGTACTTGACCTCCGATCCAGGGACCTCCTTAGAGGTGGACGCCTTTTTTGTATCTAATGCAATAATGCATTTTTCTCTGGGCATCAGATTTGGAAAAAAGTTTTTAAAAAACATATTTAACCTTTGTGATTTTGAACAGATTTAGTAAAAATAGGAAGTGTTTTTGGTTATCCAATTTTTTTTTTATATTTTAGTTTCCCCTCAGAGGCTGCAAAAATAATAATAAAAAAAGGCCTTTCACTCCTTTTTCTCTTTATTTCTCAACTAAGGCCATATTTGTCTTATTTAAGTCATAACTTTTCATTATCCAGCTTTGAAATTGTGGTGGTCCGTTAAAATGTTGGTGTTTTATTGAGGGAACACATTACCACACTTTCTTTATTCCTGCCAAGATCTCTGGACATGCACTTTGCCACTCACTAGTATGAAGGCATGTGCAGAGCCACTTGTAAGGCTGCAGCTTTAATTCATTCCCATCCAGGCTGTGTACTAGCTTAAATTTCTCCGTGTTTAATTGCTGTGTGCATTGGATGCCCAGAAATAACTAATGCTCCGAGAGCTGCTCTTGGCATTTGTCATTCCACTTCATCAGCTCAGAAATGTTGAAACATTTGAGCTTTGCTTTACTAAACTAAAATTCACTTTCCCTCCAGCTTTTCCAGCCTGTTCGTGATAAATCATTTCCAAGCTCCTTCCAGTACCCAGGTCCAGCAGCGACCCGACACTCGTCGCCCTGGCGGGCAGGTGCCCGCAGCCACGCTACGTGCAACGACTTTCTAATCTTCTCTTTCAGGTGTCTGTGGAAGATCCGCTTTGGGTGAAAAAGCAAAGCGACTTCCAGCATAATTCAACATTTTTCTAATAGGAGTGATTCCCCCTATAGATACTTGTGTGGCATCTCATCAGTGCTTAATTTTCTGATATAGAAGCGCTGTATGATTGAATAGTGCCATAGCGGTACTGCTTTGTCTATAGGCTGGTTTGATTCAGTGAATGCCTTGTGCAACATATTTGTAATTTCAGTGTTTCTTTAACTTGCCTGCTATCTGCTGTAAATAAAAAATCTCTCTCTCCTTTAGAAAGACTGGTCCCATAGACATGGAAGGACATCGCTGCAGCTTATTAAATGAGTAACACTACCAGATGGCTCCAATGTCTCAGCACTTCAAGAAAATGTGGATGGCATGGAAATGGATACTTGCCTGCGGGGATCAACCAGTTCTTCTGTTACATAGTTCAAGAAGTTCCAGCCACTGAATGCAAACGACCCTTGAAGAAAAGCTAACGCTAAATGCCCCACGGATGGAGTCATCCAAAAATTGAATGCATTGCTTGGTGTCAGCTCTTTGTAGTTTCCTGCACAGAGAGCACAAGCAAGAAGTTAAGCCACCCCTACCTACCAGAGACACCGCAAAATAGGTCAACTTTTGCTCTTTATATTTTTTCTTTATTCCTTATTGGATTTGGGACTTCATGCTCTTCATGTCACCACAGGCTGGCATTGCACTTGCAGTGCTTTCTGCGGGACGGCGTCCTGGGGCGGCAGCTCGGGCTGTACGCACGGGCACCCCTCACTGCCCTCTGTGCCGCGGCACCGGTGTCACCGCCGCGACTCATGGGACCCTTTGCCAACCTCCACTGTCTGAGGATGGCTCCTTGGTGGGGTAAATTCCTACCTGTTCTTAATGTGGTTTTCATTTACAAAAGTTTGGTGCTGTTTAGCAGAAATACTGAGAAATAAAATGTGTCTGGGGCTGGAAGATTTGTCAAGATTGTGGAACTATTACCACTGAGAAAACAAGTTTTCTGCTCTCTGTAAATGTCATATTTCATCTTCCTTTATATGACTCATCATATACACAATAAAAACATTATGAGCCTTTTGTGTTTTCTGCTTTCCACTAAGTTGGTGAATCGGGGAGACTTTTTTTTGCCTATTTTCAATCTTATAAGTGACTTTTTGTAGGAAATTGGGCTAGTGCCCAAAATGAAGCAGGTGTTTTCCTGCCCTGGGCAAGGCATCGCTTATTCGTTTTACACCCAGAACACTTCAAATTTAAGGAACATACGACGGATTAAAAAATTTCAGTAACTGTTCCCAAACATCGTCAGCTGCCCTCCTTTATGCTATCAAACAACAAGACGGGCCGGGAAGGGACTTTTTTAAAGGGATACAGCTGATTTCTTTGTTGCGCCATCCTTTCCACGGCTGTGTGAGTATACAGCCTCGCAGCTCGGCTAAACCCAGCGCCCCTTCGGGTCGGTTTGTAAGAAGGAAACAGTGCAGTAGGTGGGAAAGATCAAGTCTATCAACAGTACCATACCCGTGTTAGAGCTGTCTCACAGAGTACCTTTAAAGATCTGTATGAAGCCCACAATAATGATAAGGGCCAGGGCTAAGAGTTTTCCTGCTGTAAATATATCCTGAATGCGCGTTGCCCATCGAACGCTGGAGCTGTTCACCCAGGTCAGGAGGACTGGAGAGCAAAAGACTGAATTCAGTGAAATGAAATTATGTTTATTTAAGAACACACAGTCAAAGCGTTGAAAAACACAGACTGACGCGCACGTTCCTGCGGGGAGCTCTGGCGTGGCTGGGAGCGAGGTGAGGAGGAGCGTTGCCTTTCCCGAGGAGGCTCCCAGCTGCAGGGGCACCCCTGGCAGCCAGCAGCCTTCCCGCCTCGGGTGCTGCCGGTCGGGGCTCCCCCAGCTCTAGTAACTGTGCCTGAGAAGTGCTCAACCTGCAGGGATCGCCGCCTCCTCATGGAAACGGTGAACGTCTTCCGTCCCCGTAGCTCTGGTTTGCTTTTGCCAGCTCCGTAAGTAATTAATGCAGAGCCAGTGGCATGCTGCGCTTCCTACACGCTCGCATTTGTGAATGTAAAAGAAGACTAGGAGGGGCTCAAACGGTGGTGGGTAACCCGTGCTGGTGGATAACCTGTGCTGGTGGGCAACCTGTGCCGGTTGCCCACCTGTGCCAGGCACCCATGGCTCTGCAGAGAGCACAGCACTGCCCCATCCCGCAAGCTCACCTGCCCCCACTTTCCCCGGGACCCACAGGAATTCGGGCACTGTTGCGCCCTGCTCCAGCCCACTGTGCTTGCTACAGGCAAACGGGAAGAGACTGAATATCCCACACCAGTCATGGTGCTTGTCCTGGGACCTCCCTGCTTGCCTTTTGGGTTGTGGCCAGGACTCCAGCCTGGCTGGAGTGGCCCCTCGGGTGGTCCCATGTAAAACCGAGGCAAGCTTTGTGTGTGCGCAAGAAGCAAATACTCACGTAAACACACCATGGAGAGGATCCTGGAGGCATTATAGGGGGGGATACAGTTAGGGAAGACGGGCTGCAGGACATAGTTTGAGAAGGTCAGCGCAATGACGGCCAGACTGGTCGGGTACATGATAAGCACCGCGCTCCACAGCAGCAGAAACCTGAAAAGACAAGAAAAAGCAGAAGAAAGCAGTGCTGGAGGTGTGCTGGAGGAGGTAATGCACGCTCGGCTGTGCAGTGCTTCAGGACGGCTCCCGAGGCATCAGGACTGAGCACCCTTGTCCTGGTCACACCTAACAGTCACCTACTTCTGCCTCTCCTCATCCTTTTTCCCATTTTCCCAGCGCAATCTGGATCTTAAATTAAACATTTTTAAGCAAAGCACAGTTTAGGGATGTATGGAAGAGTGAGGATTATGCCCAGTAGGCACGCTTTCATTTAGCTCTGTATGTCAAAGCGAAAGCATCTCTGTTGCTCCTGGGCCGACATGTTACCTCAGCAGACAGCAGTCCCTACGTTGAAGGCATCTCTGAAGGGTTTCGGCAGGGCCCCCAGCTGCGGGCCAGCTGCACTCTTGGGGCTGCTACCAGCTCCCCGCCAGTCATCGGGGGGTTTCTTGTCACAGTTCGGGTTGGCCCTGCGACCTGGGCCAGGGCAGCTCAGTGCTGCGGTATTCCGCGATTGCTCAGCTGGTTGTCTGCCTCTAGCTGCAGCTGAAGGTGATTGCACCGATCAAGGTACCCTTGCAAATATAAAGTGTGAGATAGTTTGGTTTCTCACTCTGGGAAAAGGAAGAAAAAAATACTTACAAAAGCAGCAGTGGATCTGGCTAGTGTTTTAAAATATTTGAAGTAGTATTATTTCTGTAGTGAGAAGTAGTCATTGCAGGAAAGCGAAATCCTTCTTGTCATGTACATACACACACAGATACATCATTCATTCATATACATGCACAAATGTAATGTGCAGGGATGCCCAGTACAAATGAGGATCAGAAATTATATTTTCAAATAAGATAATGTAATTTCTAGATTACGTGGGTTGCTCTTTTAAAGGCTGCTCCCTCCCAGCATGCTGCCTGCTGCCAGCCCCTTAAATCTGGCACAGCTGGGGGGTCCCTCCTAGTGCCGTTAACCTGGAGGGAGGGAGTGCTGCTTGCCGGGTGCTTCTTTGGCCGAGGTGGTGAGTGTCTCAGTCCTATCCTTTACTTTGCCTTGTTTCTGAAAAGTATGGGGTAATCTGATGGTTCCTCTTTCTTATTAACTACCAGAGAGTTAATTTGGTAAACTGGCATGATGCAAGAGCTGGTTACATTCTCAAATGGCACTGTTGTTTTTAAAGCACAGCTTTTTTTTTCCCTTTCTCTTTATTTTGTTTTGTGACTCCTTTTTTTTAATTTCTAATTTTTTTCATCATGGTTCAGAGCAGTTTCCTCCAGTAATTGCTTTGTGCTTTTCGGTGCTGTGTGTGGTGTACCCAGTTTGGGGTAGCTCTGCAGACCCCACTCGCTGGGTGAGCTAACCCAGCTGGTCCCCGCTGAAGACTAAACATGACTTAAAGTCTGCACTAATAATTTGCTGCTAGGGTTAGGATGCTGGCGGTGCTGAGCAAGGTCAAGTTCAGCCCTTGTTGCCCCTGCACAAGCCCCAGCTGTGTGTGCCCGGCAGCACCGCTGCCAGCTGGTAGGGCTCCGGCAGCGCCGTGGGGTTTGGTGGGCAGAGGCCACCAGCTCTTCCCTATCACATTTATCTTAGCCCATACAATTTACGTAGGCGAGAACTGTGTTCAGCTAAAAATGTTCAGTGGGGAGAATGACTCTGAAAATGGTATTTCAGGCAAAATTGGCCCTTGCTTCTATGCTGTAATACAGAGTGCGTTACAGTTGGTATTGGGTAGCATACGGTTTAATGGGAATGTAAATAATTCAATAGATTTCTGACAGTCAATTTGTTTCATGCTGAATTGAAATACATGCAGGACTGATAACACCAATTAAAGTAAATGCAGGATTTTAGCAGAGGGTGACAAAGCTGCACTGTCAAATGGGAACCTCAAATGAGAGATGGCATTAAAACAAGAAGGAAGCTTGCCTAAGATGTAGGCCCACTTTTATCTTGTATTTCCAGGTAAGTTTTAACCAAAGGCTGGTTTTGAGAAAAAGACATCCATGCTGGTCACTGGGATCACGTTCATGTCCCTGAACATCCAGCTGCTGGGGCCGGGGCTGCACTGCCGAGCACTTGCCTTGCTCCCAGTGCTGGTGGCTGCCAGGGGCAGGATCGGGATCCGGAGGCCCGGCCAGCCAGGGATGGCTGTTCTGGAGTTAAATTGCTTGTGGGAAGGTGGCGTTTGCTGTGGCTGGCAGGCAGGAATTAATCCCAATATGACTACCCAACACTCTGAGTCTTCTAGGAAGTCTTTGCTTTTAAAGCACCACCTTTTATCATCTGTTGTGTAGGAAGAGTTAAGAGTACAACTTCCTTAGCAAAGAACAACTGTTCCAGATCAGCTATAATTAATTTAAGTGACACAGGGCTGAAATCTCCTGCAGACATAACTGAGTTTCAGACATCCTTGCTATCACGGTGCACACAATTTGACAAGTCGAGGTGCAAGCCGAGGTGCGCTTTCTGCCCTGGGCAGTCGTGTAGTGGGAGCGTAACCGGTGCTGGAAGCCCAAAGCCCAGCTTGAAGCAGGGAGATGTCACCGTGGCACACCTGGAGTTACCTTTGCCTGGCTCTTCAAATGGAAAGAGGGGGAATTACTGCCCCGAGGGCTGAGTTGTGGCACTGAGGCTGTCAGGAGCTGAACCCTGGCTGACAGGCTTTCAGAGTTACTCAGTTATTTACAGCACTATAAGAACCTGAGAAGTTAAATCTTCTCTCGTTGCTGATTAAGAAGTGATCAGACCTTTAGAAACAGGCTCAAGACAGCTGAATGTAGAGGAAAAGGAAGATGTAGCTGCTCTTGTGATTTCCTGCCCTCCCTCCCTTCTTTTTTTTCCTGAGCATTGGAGATGGTGTGGGAAATTTGAGCTGCTGCTTGTGCTGATGGTGAAAGGGCTGGTAAAATAACCTTCCTGCCTGTATTCCGAACCAAACTGTTATGTTTGCGTAACGAGCGTCAATAGCTGCTAGCTAGATGGCTTCTGCTGTGTTTTTTGTTGCTGAGTCTGATCCAAAGTCCATTGAAGTTAATGGCTATCCTCCCATCAATGTGCATGTGCATTAGATAATATCTCTAATTAGATTTCGTCCCCCCATTTTAGAAACACGCTAGAATAAGTGACAATCTGTGCTGGGAAATGCTGCTTTTGGGAAGGTGCCGCGTTCATGTGGAAGTGCCAGGCATCCCTGGACCAAAACTGAATTTTTTGCAGGTATCTCTGCATACTAATTTCCTCACCTGTGGAAAGAAATGAATGGCATGGTTTGATCTCGGTCTAATAGTCTAGTGGACTTGGTGAAATTGGTTCTCAAACATGTATTTGGGATGTGTCTGTGCTCCCAAGAGGATCTCACGTTAGATATAAAATATCATGAAGTCAAAGCAGCCTGTGAAAATAGAAAATTAGAGGGTACCCTACTTGTGTGTCATTAACAAAAGGAAACAGTTTGAAATAGATGCTGTAGTACAGATCAACTTATCAGGGGAAAAGCTGGTTTAAGAAAGTTGGAGCTAGTTTGAATATTATTAATATTATCCTACATTGCTGAAAGAATTATTGCCTTTGGAAACTTTAGATTTTTGCACCAACAACAACTACAAAAAGGAAACATAGAAGTATATTTGAAGCATGTTTTACTTGCAGTTTGGAGTGACACTTATCACTTAGATAAGTGCTTAGAGCTCTCTGCTGATTTCAATACTACTGATGTTCAGTAAGGACGTATGTCCAGGCATCAGTCGCTGCTGGTGAAGCAGCTATGTTAGTTGCAACGCTATTGCTATTCAGAAGAAGTTGTATTTATCAAAAACACACTAGTGGGTTTTTCATGAAGCTGAATTTTTTCATTGTCTTCTGCAAGAATACATATTAAGCCTATTATTTGCTATTTTGGGCAATGTTCTTCTTATGACCTGTACAGACATGCAAGCCCACATGCATGCAAGATGAGCTGTGGTCAGATGGCTCCAGCAGCATGGGATGTGACACATTCCCTGCAGCTAGTGTGCTCATACACAAACACTATTTAAAACCAGGATGATTTCTAAATGAAGATGAAAGCGGGAAGTCTGCTCTCTGGCCAGACCAGAGCCCAGTGCAAGAGGAGCCCTCCCTCACCTCTTCCTTCTCCCTTGGCCGGAGCTGCTGGGGAGCGTCCCTTCTGCAGGGTAACCTCCAGCTGAGGTTTGCCATCGCCACCGCTTTCAGCAGCTTCACGCACTGTCCTTTAGCTGGACTTGGACTCGGAGCAGGGCTGCTGCTGTGCAGCCAGAGCTTCTGCCAGCTCAGGAGATGGCCCTGCCCTACCTCTCTCGCTTTTATTCCGTTTACCTTCTTACATCACACCTAGCAGGGTTATGATTTAATTTTTTTTTTTTAACGCAACCAACTATGAATATTGCCAGGCACAGAAGCTGGGGCATGTTGTACTCCAATGGCTGTTACAATCAAATAGTACGTCTTTGTTCCTTATACCTATGCAGGAAACCATAATAAACGGGGAGGGTGGGGACAAGACAACAGAACTGAAGAGGAAATGTTGTGGTCTGGGTGGGTATGGCATGTGCTCCTATAATAAACATCTGCATGTGAATAAACCAGACCAACCAGATTTGCCATTGGGAAAATCCTTTTGCAGATGCACTAAAGCTTTGTGTGCTGAATTCGATGTTCTTTGCTGTAGAAGGATTAAATCAGAAGAGAAAATTGAACTTTCGGAGAAGCAGTGGTTTTTTCCTCAGGGGAGGCACAGTGCAGGCTCCCGAAGGGCCCCTTTCAGCCCAGAGCCCCACGTGCGAGTGCCAGTGCGGGAATGGGCACTTCCGAAGTGGAAAACTGAAGGTGCTTGTGAGAGCTCCCCAAAGCTGCAGGCTTTAGGTGGTGGCTCAGCAAAGCACAGCAGGGCACAATCTCAGCCAGGCTTTACTGGAAAATATGACTGAGCCCCCCCTTTTTACACCAAAACCTACCTGGAGGCTTCTTGCCTAAGGCAACCCTTTGTCATACTTACGACATGGTCTATTTTCTTGGGAGAAAAGGTAAAGTCTCTTTGCAAAACAAGAACGGGAGCACTGCTTCCCTTCAGGTGATAAGGTTGTGCTTTTTTGATATTGCTTGTGCATCGCAAGTCTGGACACCAAGCAAGCTGCTGCCGCAGCAGAGAGCTCCCCGCTTTGGGAGGCGAGAGCTTCGCTCTATCCCCTGGTAAATGCTGGGCAGAGATCAGTCAACGGGTGTGTGGTTTGTTACAGCAATTGCATAGCCTGGTCCTTTCCATTACCGTGCAAATTCTCTGAACATGGCACAGAGAGTGAGCTGAGGAACAACTAAAGCCAGGTTTAGTTGTACTTGATTTCAAATTACTTTCTTTTTCTCCCTTAGAAAGCATAATTCTTCTGGTTTTGTGAAACTCCCATAGTTTCTGGCCTCCCCCACAGCAACATTCCCAGGACGGCAGTTGTGACCCCTTGTGCAGTTTTGTGCTCTGCCATGTGCGTGGTCCTTCTTTGCAGGCCCCGTTCCTGGGAGCAGGCGATGGGGGAAGCTGCTGACGGCCTGCCGCAGCCTCCCAGGGGAGCGGGGGCTTTGCCGTGCAGCTCCTGCCCCGTGAGAGAACAAACCTCAGTGAAGACTAGTTGAGATTTTGGCTAAGCAAGCCAATATTGTTGTTACCTCAATCCGTGCTGCGATGCCAGTGTAGTTTTCTATGCAAAGTGGGACAACATTCAGAGAAGCGATTCCTTCGACCAAAGATACACAGACCTTCATGAGAACTAGTATAAGTCAATGGCTTAAGTCTGACAAGCATCAGAAAACTACCTTGTCACCTAGCATGTTTTCAGCTGCTGGCTGTGCCCGGTGGCACTGAGCCGAGGCAGGCACCAGCAAGGGGACAGCCCATGGGACAGGGTGACAGCCTGCCGGCGTTACGCATGTGCTGATTTACTCTAGCCTGTGCTGATCTACTCAGCAGCCAGCTCAACTGTTACGAGCTTGTTTTCCATCTCAAATGAGAAGGAATATTCTTTTTTTCCTCCTCCTTTCTCTACCTTTTGCTTATGGTCCTTCTTTTTCACAAATAAAACGCCAACATGTGGCATGGCCTCTTTACTCGCAAATGAGCAAGCTGGCCAGAAAGTGCTTCTCTAGTAAGCTGTGACTATCAGTTTCATTTTTCTTGTTGAAGACACAGTAAAATATACAGTCAAGTATAAATGATGACCTCTTCTCACTTGTCCCTTCCTCCCTTAGTCACACTACTCCGTTTGTGGTATTTTCAAAGAGAAATCATTCCCTGAGTTAGCATTTCCCCCTCTTTGAATTTACAACACTTATTTTGTACAGTTGCAGTAAGGGAGGCAGCGCGGCAGGCGGGCACCTGCGCCTGGGACGCTTCTGTGGGCAAATCTCCTTCTCCAGCAATTTTCTGGATTCTACTGTAGGAAGGTCTCGCACTGTAATGCCATAGAAATACTTGCTGCCTTCTGCACTGGTAGTTAAAGGAGGGCTTTGGTTTATGGTAAGTAGCTCCGGCCTGGCTTCCCTGCTGCATGAAGCTTCTCAATACAAGGTACTGATCATTTATGGCTGGCACGCAGGAATGTGAGTTGGACAGAGCGTCATTTACAGCGCCGTTCTTTCCTTTCACAGACTTCATTGAGTCGGAGAGGGAAGTTAAAGCATCCGTAGCTCTGTGTAGGGGCGATTTGATATTTCTAATGAGAGCAGAAAGAATGACTTTGCGAAAGCATTTTATTGATAAATGTTCCCTGTCTCTTCCAAGTTAGACATCTTTTCCGCACTTAATATACTTAGTATAAACGTATTTTCAAATTACTTTATAGACATAGGGTACTTACCCAGCTAACCCACCAAAAATCTCTGTGACGTAGGAATAATCCCCTCCTGATTTAGGGATAGTGACTCCCAGTTCGGCGTAACATAGCGAGCCAAGGGCAGCCACCCCGCCACCAAGCACCCAAATAATGAGAGCGAGTCCCACCGAGCCAGTGTGCTCCAAAACTCCTTTTGGTGAAATAAAGATCCCAGAACCAATGATATTACCTGGAAAGGACAAAAGGTTTGCAGTGAGGTAAAAGAAAGCACGAAATGCACTTTTACTTTCTTTTTTTATTAAAAAAAAAAAAAGGCAAACAAACCCACAGCCCCCATTCAACCAAACAAGAACCCCCCACCAAACCCTGTCTTCCAGATTTTGCTTGATTGTATTTTATCTGATTATGCCCTGGGGAAAGCGTTGCCGTTTATCAGCAATCAAGGGCGGTAAGCGTGTGCTCAGCTCTTGGTAAGACTCGGGTGAGCATCTGTCTTTGCAACTAGTGATTTTGTGGCACGAACTCAGACAGCTGCTGTCACCTGCCATGCCCAAGTATTTTATCGAAAGGAGTTAGAAGCATCTTTGTAATGAAGATTTTCATCTCCTCCTGAGAGGAATCTAAACAAGATAAGGCCCATCTTCAGGGGGGTTGGGAAGTCAAAAAACCCTCCGTAGCATTATCTATAATGTAGGAGCCAAGAGGTGCCCAAGCCACCAGGGCAGGTTTAAGGTTGTGCTTGAAAAGTCATCTCAAAGTCTTGAATATTAGAAATTAATTAACATTTTATATTTGCAATACCTGTGCTGCTTAGTCATTGCCCATAGATTTTAAAGGGATATTGTGGGGTGACTGAAATATTGGACAACGTGGACTTCGTCCTACTAATTTTGTTTAATTAGCGTGTAAGCCGAGGTAGTGCTGGTTGTAGAAGGGGAGTGCTGGGTATCACAGATGCTCTTTGTTCACGTGGGGCCAGGGCATGGTTGTCATCCCAGACCAGCGGGAACTGCTCTGCAAGATGTGCTTCATAGCTGCTCGGGGTCTGGAAGGAGAGATTTTTTTTTTTGTCGGCCTTCGGACTTTTTGAGTGATACCTGAATAGCACTCCTTTCCCAAAAGGATGTGAAGACCCTGCTGTTGTAGGACTCTGCTGAGGGCTTTCTTCTTTTATGAGTTAGTATTAAAATCGTCACTGACAGAGTTGAGTCTCGGCCTATGCTGTTGAACAGCATTTCTTATCAGTGCAGACACGAAAATAAAATACTAGATACTGGTCGTTAATGAGGTATTATCATCTAACCCAGCTTCTCGGCAGCCTTTGAACCTGCACATCATCAAATCTAAGCTCCTGTCTGCTTTATAAATGCTTTTCAGCTTGTAATGTATAGCAAGTTCCCTAAATACGTCTAGTTATGTGAAATTTTGCTGCATTTGGTTTCAATTCTGTCCTCGCGTTTCTTAAAGCAGCTTCTGGACGCGCAGCTCATCCAGCCGGTCTGCCCTGGTTGTGCTCGTACGTAGCTGTGTGTTTGCAGCACGCGTGTTGAAGCAGATACTCTATTTGTGCTTTGAAATGAAATTAAGGTAGAAAATAGACAACTCCAGCAACTGATGAGCAGGTGCCCATTTCCCAGCAAGAGCAGGAGGGTGGAAGGCCGTGGGGGCAGCCCTGCCGCTGCCAAACTCCTGCTGGATTGCCCAGGGGCTTTCGGGCTTCTCGGAGCAATGGGCTGCTCGTGGCATGAGGGTCTCGCCACAGGTGAAGCTATTCCCTGAGTATTAAAATGTTAGTAAGGCACTGCAATGGCAAACCAGAGAATCTGGCAACACAGTAATACCTAATGCAATAAAGATACGTTCTTGGGATGGGGTGGTGGGACTTGTGCTGTGCCTTTTCTGTTCGCTGGCATGTCAGCTTGTGAAAGGGCAGCACTGCGTATGAGGGCTGTGTCGGTGTAAAAGCTGGCTTTTCAATGTACAGCTGAACCACGTTACGAAGGCATAAAATGGGTGGCAGCAGGGAGATTAGCAAGGGAAAGGGAACGGCCCACCCTGCCCACCCACACTCTTCCCTCCTTCCTCCCCGGAGCCAGTGGCTGGGTTGGGCTCAGTGGCTCCCAGTCCAGAGACTGGAAAATACTCTGAGGGACTGGGGCTTACTCTGGAGAGGAGCTGAACAAGAGAAGATAAGTCTGCAAATGTACAGACAATATTTGTAAGGAATACATTTTTGTGTGCATGGGCTGCTTTCTTTAATGTCCATGATGCACAGATAAGATTAAGCCAGAAATAACTGGCTTAAATGGTGATGGAGGAGATTGAGGATAAAGCTTAGAAAAATCTTGGCAGTGTTGAGATCTTTAGCCATGGAGGGAATCCCTGGGGAAGACTGAGGCATCTCCCACCTGAGACCTCCTGCTGCAGGTGGGACAGACATCCTCCGGGACCAGAAGCACTGTCTATGTGTTTAAAAAAAAAAAAAAAAAAAAAATCGGATCAGGGATGTAGCTGTTACCAAAACTAGATCATACTAGAATAACAATAAAATTAAATATAGCTATCCCTTAGCTGAACTAGCACAGGGAGCCCTAACCACTGCCACAGCATTAATCACGGCAGCTTGCACCAAAGAAATGGGTTTTAATGTGGATGAGTCGCACAATACTATTCATAGCGCTAACAGATTTGTTCTGGGTCTTCCCTACTGGGAACCTACACAGCTGGAGTGGTGAAATCTTTCAAGAAGATAGATGAGGAGTTAATGTATTACTAACGCATACATAATACTTGATAAAATTTATGAGGCTTTTTGGTCATAGTTTCTTCTGCTGACTGAAGCATTGCAACATATTGAAAACAAACAAGCTTTTCTGGAAGACTGGTTGTGCCCTGTTCAGGAACTGTAACAAATCTTGAATTTAGGCTGAAAAATAAATACCTGCCTTAGGACAATGTCTCTGGCACTGCTGTGTGCTGCAGTTGTAACGGTTATACTTGTGCGTATGGAGGAAGGCCTTAAGTTATAAAGGACCCTTAAAAATGATCCTCTACCTGCCAGCATAGATACCTGTGTGTATCTGTTTTTCACAGATCAATGCACCTGAAAATACTGCAATTTTGGGAGAAGCCAGTGGTATTTTGGGGAGCATACTGAATTTAGGACATACCGCTTTTCACCACAATAGATCGGTAGGTTTTAATTGCCTCTTTGGGGTGGCACAGTACTCGTTCCTATTCTGGCAACCTCAGCACTGAACAAACAGGAATCGCCCAAAGACAGAATAACCCATAAATGAGTCCCCTGGCTCCTCTCACGCCGTCTCCTCCTGCTCAGTGCTCTCCTTTACCTTACCTCAGGTTTGCTGCTATTTTTGGCAGCAAACAGCAGATGCAAATACCCATCCTTCAGCAAGCTCTCGGCAAGAGCTTCCACCTCCACGCTCTGTCATCTTTTCATTGTGTCAGTACGTGGAGAAAGGATAAAATCCAAACGCAGCGCGGCATCCCCCAAACTGCTAACGGAAAAGAAATCTAGCAAATCTTCAAGCTGATGTGCAACATTACAGTGTGGTGCCTGCGCAGACCTGTGCTGCGGGGGGCTGATGGGGTGACCCCCGAGGGCTGCTATGGCTTACGCACTGGCGAGGGGGTGAGAGCTGACTGCGTGCCTGGCTTTCTGTACCTGCTCAGCTGCTTCGGTGTGATGGGCAGACCTGCTGGCAGGCTGGGAAGGGTGGGGAAATGGGGAGATAAGTGTTGGCAGCGCTGTGGGAAGCAGTGTGATCAGGCCATGCTGTGATGGACCCGGGGAAAAGAGAGACGAGTCCCGGTGAGGTGTAACCGCAGAGATAAGGTGGCGGCAGTCATCTGGCGTGGCAGTGAGGAAGTGCAGTCTCGATGCATAGACAGAAAGTCTATGGTGTGTTTTTTAAATGCTTGCATTTGGCTTTGTCACAGCCCTGAATCTCTCTGTGCGTCGGGTTTCTGCTGCTAGGAAAGGGCATCGCTCGCCCCTGGGCGCTGGGCCACGAGGGGCATCGGCAGCGGGGCCGTCACTCAAACCCAAATCGCTGTGGGGAGGAGGCATCCATGGCACAGCGTGGCTTAGTGATGCCCTCCTGTTATGGCAAGACTGCCAAAGCAGTCCTCCTAATGTGCAAGTCTGGAAATAGCTAGTACTTTTTTTTTTATTTAAGGATAATGCTTTCTGGGTGCAGCTACCTGAAGGGGCAGGACAAGAAGGAACAGGCAGCCTTCTGGATGGTCCTTTCATACAAATTTTCACAGGATTTTTTTTGTTAAATTAAGTAGTTAATCATATTTTAAAAAAATCTAATGTCCTTCATGAATGAATATATGATAAGGCAAAATTCTCTTCCAACCTCATGATGGACTTCCTATTATTTTGCTTTTGCAACATGTGCAAAAGCTGTATCAGCAGGAGTGGAAGTGCTACGCCCCTTCTGACAACAAAATGTTCTTATGGAAACCTGCCATGAATGTGGTAAATGTGCCTGGGAAGTACCGTCACTTCACTCGGCGTAGGACATGTTTAAAAATAGATGTGGTGGAGATGCTGAAACACTCCAAGAAAATGAAATGTCAGAAACTGCCTGATGAGAAGCAGAGTTTTCAGGAGGTCTCATGTTCCTTAGCAGAAGTTCTTAGGCCAGAAGACTTAGCAGTAGGGCAGATGC
>NW_009220778.1:0-5538 GCF_000690835.1 Fulmarus glacialis | reverse complement strand
GAACTGGAGGGAATTTGGTGAGCAACTCTGGGGCAAGAAAGAAATTGGCTGTGCAGTTCAGGGAGACTCATTACTGTGCTCACCATGTTGGGGATAATTTTTTTCAGCTTTACTAGTGCTGGTACTCGTGATATTCACTGCATTTATTTTTTCTTCTAAGATGTGAATAGATGGAAGAAATTAATTCCTTCTTGTAAAATAGCCACTTTCTTGGCTCCTTCATGGCCTCTTGTAGAGTTTCTTGCTACAAAACTACCTCTTTGAACCGAAAGGAAACTAATACTTGAATTGCATATATGTTCGTGCCATGGACGTATCTTATAAATATAATACAGAATAGGCTGTCTAGAACTATATATAAAAAAATAAACTCTTATTGGTAATAATACAGCCTTAACTCTGCCTGGGAGGTACGAGCCAGTTACTGGAAGTTATGTGATGAATCCGAACAAATCCATACTAAGTAATCACAGCACCTCATCTAAAAATGCTAAATTACAAACTTCCCACGTGGGCGATGTTCTCGCTACCTCCAGATCAAGCCTAAGGAGGGACTGATGCATTCACACAGCACAATTGCTTGGGTGAGGTAGATCCATACTCGTGTTGTGCTACTGTGTGCCCCAAGCCCACTGCAGATGCTCAATGCGTTACGCCAGCCACAAAAACAGAGGATGGAGAGATGGAGCCACGTGAAACGGGGCAGGTGAAGTGTGCCAAGGAGGGGAGAGCGGGGTGATGAGCCTGAGTTTGTCTCTGTCTTGGCATGTGAAAATGTTTCTGCTAATAATAATTATAAAAATGATACTCACTTGCTCAGCCCTCTCATATTCCTAACCTTAAGCAAGTATCAGTTTTCTGCAGGACAGAAGCTGTCCTCAACCCAGCACTGTATTGTGTAGCACCAATGAACCTTGAAAAGACATCCTGCAAAAATACTGACCTCTGGAACAAAATCCTCTTTCTGCTCTAGTCAGTGGAGAGTTTGTAAAAGAGATATTTGAGAGCCTTGAACTTGACAAATTCTGTGAATTTATTTTTTTGCTTATTCACAATAACGATGGTCTGTGATGGGGACGAGGAGAAAGGTAGACCTCACAGCAATGCCTGCTTGATGTTAAAGCAAAGCATTTTTGTTCTTAACTTAAAGAAATTGGCCAATAAAATTGCTCAGGAGCCGCTCATTGGTGTGAAAAGATGACCCCAGCAGGACTGCCAGAGCCTGCAAGACCTTGGGTGATCTGCTCCCACGCTGCTGGTTGCGCACATTCGCTAAGACCCTGGGGCGCTCTCGTGCAGCCGGCTGTGTTACTTGACTGGAGAGGTGGAAAGACACAGCCATTTCTTCCCTTTTTTTTTTTTCAATTTTCTTCCCCCCCCCCCCCCCTTTCCTATTTTTCTAGGATATGGAAATTACTCTCAACATTGTCCAAAAAAAAAAAAATCATGACACTGGATAAGATCTTAGAAGTGATGTATTTCAGGCTATTTTACTTGCCTTCTGTGTTTTGTAATTTTTTTTTTTAAGGCTTCATGGTTCGGATTTTGACAATTTTCTAAAACAACTCATGAGGGTTAGGAACATAATTTTTAAACAAAAGCTGAGGTTCTCATGGAATAATACCACTTCAATAGTTATTGTGAAAGGGGCGGGGGGGAAGGCAACAAACACTTAGATATAAGAGATGACAGAATATCGTGCTGTATATGGGAAAGAGTGCATATTGTGGCAACTGACTATGGTGAGACAATAGGATGCAGATAATAAAAGAAAAACCCCCATGATATAAGAATTTAGGCTTTTAAATTTTTTTTAATACTGAACAAATCTTTTCGCAGCTGCACTTTGTATGCGGTGCTGTAACCTGCTGCTGGGGACTTTTATCCGAGAGCGGAGCTCGGCCTGTCCTGTGAGCCGCACGCACAGCCAGGGCGGCTGTGACCCAGTGCACTTGCTGGTGCCACCGAGCCTGCTGGAGGTCAGACAAACCCAAAACAGCTGTTGTGACATGGCAGTGAACTGAGTGTGAAGTGAGTTCAGTCTGCTATCAGCCATGCTCTGTCTCCACCGACTTAGTGGCAGTGAGTCCCACGCCGAACAGAATGCCGACATCCCCATCGTTTCCAATTCCCAGTCCTTTATCTAATTACGTTTGGGATCTTTTGTGCTTGTAACTTTGATGTTGAGACCTGGCCCTGGGATGGGTTTCCCAGACCAGTCACTCACACATGCAGCGTGTGGTTTTGCTTGTAGGTCAGCACCTTGTGCAGAGCTAAACCATTCAAGAACTGTGGTACCGACTTGAAAATGAGGGCATGGGGCTTTACTGAAAAATCCAGTGTTTTCACCTCTGGTTTTTGAACTATGAGAGTGCATTTGGGGTCAGGTTTTGATGTTTTTCAACGTAACTATGGGAGTTGAAATTAATCTTTTAAACAAAAGCTGAATTCTCATTAAAACACTTCAAGAGCTGCACTTTGAAGGAGAATACTAAATATCACCATGCTGTGAGTAAATAAAGGAACCTGGGAACACTTTGCATATTCACTTAGCATGCAAAGTCCTTAGGGCATCTTTTATTTATCTGCAGCACACAATCCATGCGGACTGTAAAAATAATGAATCTTGCAGCCTGTTGAAAGTATTCATCTGTTCTTTAGGAATGGCCTTATTTTTCGTATTGAGAGACCATATTTTTGATAAAACTAAGCAATTTCCTGTGTGGTTAGCAAAGGAAAATATCACTCATGCCTTTTTACTGCTTGTGCGTTTCATTAAAGATCTATGTTGCGCATCTGAAATTCTGAATGGGTCTGTAATATGGACTAGAAATTTGTCTAAGCAGCTCTTTCCCCTACAAAGTGAAATATTAACAACAAAGAAATTCTGCACCTTCTTTTTTTTTTTTTTTGGCCGCAGTCAGGTGTATCACTTTGTGACTAGTTGTGAAGGATTAGTGGGCAACATCCCTGAAAAATTGTGTGTGGTTCATGAGCATAAATCCTGCCAGGCTCCTGCTTTCCTCGAGTGCTGTTTATTGTCCTCGGGAGATGGTACTCTGAAGCTCAAGGCGGGTCACCCCACACTTGGTGGCACGTTGCAGGTAATGCTGTGGGGAGGATGCGATGTTCGAAGGCAGCCTCTGCAAAGCCTGCGTTACCCGGGCGTCCCGCTTCCTTCGGCGTCACTGTGGAGGTGCGTCCCATGTTTATTGAATTAGAGGAGGAGGAGGAGGAGTTTGACAGTAGTTAAGCACGGTAGTCAGCATCATCAGGGATTATATTCCCAACTGTATATTGGGTGTTTCGTTGCTACAGTTGCAACAGATGGTCTGTGTCTGGTATCTCGGCTATGAAGGGCAAGTCCAGCATCCTTTCTCAAGTGCCAATGTGGGGAATGTAAACCATTATTTGTCACTTTTTTATGAAGCTGTACAAAATGAGATTTTTTATTTTAAATTAAATGTTTGAGACCAATCTGGTTTCAGTTACAGCTGTCTTTTGATATATTGGTATATTGTATCCTCAACAGTAGATACAGATAGCTTTCACTGATAGCTGTGAATAGAAGAATAATCAACAGTCTATCCATCCTCTCAGGACTCCCACATCTAAGTAGACCTTGTTCGGGCCAACAGGATGACAGTCTGTGTCACTGCTTAAAATAGCTCTCTTATAAACAAGTGCTGAAGCTTTGCATCCTGCCTGGAAGTTAATAAGTAAATATATCTTATTTGAGTATGAAATATTGTAAAGATTTGAGATTGTTGTTTAACAACAACAAAAAAAGGAATTATGCTTTACAAATTGTTTAAATCTAAATTAAATATGAGGTGGATTATGTCAATAATGGTGATGATGTAACTCATTGTAGATATTTATTTATATATTTATTTAGCAGAAATTGCTAAACTAAGCAGCATCCAGTCCAGCTAATTGTCAGTTACTAATTGGCTCTCAGGAGTTAAGCACTTCTAATTGAGGACATTAGTGACTGGTTTTGATTGTCACTGCCTGTTTGTGAACTCAGGGCATGACACACCTACAAAATCAGCCAAGAAGTAATGTGTAGCTCATAATTTTGGTGCTAATCGGAAATCTTGTGGCAGCACAGGCAGTCCCACCAGCTCTATTTATTTCCAGTAAATAAACTTGCCTCTTTCTGCCCTGGCCGACCTCAGGCTCTGCCCTGACCCATGTACCGGCACTGCCGGGAGTGCGATGGCTGCCATGCACCGACGCCATGCCACGGCACGTACCGGGATGGATGAGCACAAGGTGCTGCTCGGCCTTTGCCCTGCTCCTCTCCAGCTTATTAACAGAAGTGTAGCATTTAATACAAGAGACTGTAAGTGCCGCCCCCCAGGTAAAATACAAAGGGTAAATGAAGTTCTGAATCACCACAGCAGTCAGGCCTAAAAAATTACTAGGCTATAGGGACTCTGCTGAATTAAAACCCGCAAACACTCCAAGTGCATTTTCTTAACTTCTAGTCAAGCATGAATTTAGGCTATGTGGCAATGTTTTAGATGTTTCATGTCATGGCCTTGAATTTCTTTGCTTTTAAACAGCATTCAGAAAACTCTTAATGAAGAATGGATGAAGAATAAAAGAATCTATAGAGCTTGGCATTAAAATAATAGCCATTTAACTTCATATGCGAATAAAAAATGTAACTACTGTACCAGTGGAAAATGAATTATGGCTCCTCTGTTAAAACGCTTGCAAAAGAAAAACTGAAAAATGGCTATAAAAATAACAGTGATAATTTAATGTCTACAGGGATTGGTATTTAACAAAACTAAATGATCTTAAAATCTGACTTCAGTTCAAATATTTGTTAAAATTCCTAGCAAGTAAGAACATGACCAGTCATTATAAACTGTAATTCCAGCATTCCAAGTGGATTTTACTGGGTTAAGAATTTATAATCTGATTATGCTACACCCAACTTTAAAGATTTTAAAAATTAGGCTACTTAAAATACTGACAAAAGTGTTTTCTTTAACTTGACATAGATTTATAGAGAAGAGATTTGCCTTTTGAGCACTAAAATACAGGTATAGTCCATGAGGACCTGAAGAACCAGCTTTTTCTAACAATGAAGGTGTTACTAGAACTGAAAGCTGAGTAAAGGAAAGTAAATATTTCAGGCATAACTTCACTAATAATGACTGATGCGGTCTTACAGAGCGTGTGTTAGTCTGTTTTAGTACTAGGGTTAGATTGTGCTAGTGCATAAGATACGATGGAGATCTGCCAATCATTTAATATTTATATATTAAAATGTAGTATCTATATATTAAAATGAGCTGCAGCATCCTCAAAAGGATGTTTGCGATTTATATATCGCCTTTCACCGACTAGAATATTTAATAAGCCAGGCTCAGTTTCCTGCAAAACTGTTTCACTTAAGAAAAAAAAAAATCCTTTAATGAGTGTAAAACCCCAAAGAAACATGGTCGGTTTTTCCACCCCTCCCTTTTCACCGGAAACCCGGGCGCAGCGGCGCGGGGGGCAGGAAGGGCCCGCCCCGCC
>NW_009220777.1:3684-4023 GCF_000690835.1 Fulmarus glacialis | reverse complement strand
CCTCCAGCTCGGTACCTATAGCGCTGCTGTCTGCTTGTAAATATAAAGGACCTGGGCAGATTCCTACCTGCCAGCTTGTGCAGGAGGGATCTCCCAGCTCTCAGCAGAGTAACTGAACTTTCTGGACTTTCACAACCCACAAAGCATATAATTAATCTTCCTAATGATCAGTTCTCCTTCTATCTCTATAAATCTAACCTGGGAAATGTTTACAGCTCAATAGTGCCACACAGAGAGGCCTAGAGAAAATGAGACGGTGCTTTTTTGAGCTCTCCTCTCATTCCCAGTTCCTCCAGCAACACAAATAAATCATTGGCCTTTCCCTGATCCCCGAGAGCG
>NW_009220777.1:0-3591 GCF_000690835.1 Fulmarus glacialis | reverse complement strand
TTCATTATTAGACAGAGCTAATTATTTCATTAGCAATGGCTCCCTGAAGCTCCCAGCGGGGACCGTCAAACTGCCGACAAGGGGACGTCGCTGAGCTTGGGCAGAGGGACCGGGGTCTCCCTCCACGCCCAGGCAGAAGGTGCTGTGGGTGCCAAGGTCTCCTGGGACGTGGGGCCCGGCTGCAACCAGCCCAGTGAGCTCCTGCTCCGCGGTGTGGAGTCGGGGGTGGATAAACACCGGCCAAAGCGCGCTGATGGGGAGGAGGAGGCTGAGCAGGAGGAAGAGCATCTCCCTGCCAGCTGCTCCCACGGCTGAGATGGAAACGGGCGTCTCACGAAAGGCGAAGGGAGGGGTGTCCGGCAGCGCCCAGCCTTCCCCTCGCCCTCCCCTGCCTTTGGCCGAGCTCCCAACCCCGAGCAGGACAAGCACAGGGGAGCGATCCGCATCCCGGGAGAGGGTTGGGGAGAGGGGGGAAACAGAGAAGCCACAAGATCTGCCTAAAGCCATGCAGCAGGCGTGAGATGGAGCCGTGAGCGAGACACAGGGCTCCTGGTGTCTTGAAAACGTGTGTCCTCTTTGGCAGAAGGTGGCCCAAAGGCATGTGCAAAACCTCTCATTTCTTTGGAAGCACCGGCACAGCCTCGGCAAACCATCCTCCCCCTCCAGGAGCCCCTCGCCCTGACCTGCCACCCGCCTTAGAAACAAGCCAGCCCGAATGGGCTCGGGTTATCTGCTGAGGTTTTGCGGTTTCTGAATGAAAATGGACTTTATGGGCTCCAAAAATCCCTCCCTCCAACACACCAGGCAGCCTGCCGGTCCAGCCTGATTTCTGTAATTGTGAAACTTTTCACAGCATCTGTATTTTGCATTAGCGATGCAACAGGATCAGGCCTAAAGCAAACGGGGTTCAGGACACAGGTGAATTCTCTGTCGCTGCTCAACCAAGTGCAGCGAAGGAATTAGAAGCAGATGTCAAACAAAAAAAGCTTCAAACCCTTCCAAGCCAGTAAGCACACAGATCCCATGAATTTCCCCAGTCTCCAGGCCAGCCCAATTCAGACTTAAATATCTGCCCAAATCAAAATACACAGAAATTTAAATGGAAAAACCTCGCCTGTGCAGTATCTGCTGGATTTAGTCATGGCTCTGTTGCAGCAATAAGTGCAGGAGCCCTCCTGTGCGCTCTCCTTTTTTTCTATAACGGGCCACAGATGGGAAATGGCAGGATGGCCTTGAGAACCGAAGGGGTTTTGTCCCGTGCGAGGATGCACCTTCGCACAACACGTTTTTCAAGTTCTTTCCAGCTCCTTCACACGAAGGAGCCTTCCCTATCAACTGCGCTGAAAAAATACAGCATTTCTCTTGGAACCATGTCCGTGCCAAAGCATGCACTGAGCTGTGCCAGGACAGGCAGGACATCCCAGAGCCGTGCGCCGTCCGGGCTCGGGGGCACAACCACGGCCCGGCTCCGTCAGTCCCCAGAGTAGTGGGATCATGAAGTAAATGCTCCAGTTTAGGCTCACAAGGTGTGCGACCAGAAGCAGGCAGGCAAAAATCCTGTGCTGACTCGGGGCTCTACCAAGTCCTCTACGCGTCCCTGCAGGGGAGGGGGCCCGGCAGCGGCTCAGTTGGGGGTCCTGATGCCCCCGGGGAGCGAGTGCTGGATGCTGCTGCCTCCTGCGCCCGGCGGAGACGGGCAGGGATGCTCGGGCTGGAAGGTTTCCAAATCCTGGCATCTCTGTTGGGTTATGTCCTCTTGCCGGACAGGTGACACTTGGCACCAGACCCTCCTTAATTTCTCTACAATGAATAGATGGGGTTTGGGGAAAAAAATGGCTTTTGGGGACTCTGGGGTTGAAAAAAATCAACAAATCCAGGCCACATTGAGAAAATGCTTGTGCTCAAAAAAATAAGCATTTTTGAAAAATTCAAACATCCCATTTTCACATTTTTGAAATTTTTTCTCCCTTTTTTTATTTTGCAAGCTACCAACAGTTTTAAAAAGCCATTCAAAAGGGTTAAAATATTCTGTATGACCACCCAAAAGATTTTCTCCCTCGTGTTTTTATTGCACTGAATAAAAAGAAAAACTTTTTTGTTCAAATAAACTTGAAACAATTCCTTCTCCTCCCCCCCTCCCTCCAGTTTTTTGGTTTGGCCAGTGAGCGGAAAAATCAATTATTCGCACTCCTCTAGCCTGATAAAAAGCTTCAGGACTCCACAAAGAGGCTCAAGGGAGTACTTGCCTCGTATGGCAAATAAAACAGTCTCTGAATTTCCCGGCTCTCTGGCCTCCTCTCGTGTCACCCAAGATTTTGTGCTGAGATCGGCACTTCTGCAGCACCACAGAGAGCAAAGGAGCCTCGGAGCAAAGGCAGGCAGCATCCTCCCTGGTGGGACCTCGCCGGCTGCAAACCGCGGCCGGAGCCGGGGCTGAGCCGGGGCTGAGCTGGGGCTAAGCCCGCTCCCGGCTGAGGGGACAGCGCCAATGCCCACCACCCAGCCGCAGCCACGCTGTGCTCTCTCCTTGTATGCAACATCCAAATAGCCACATTGCCTAGAGGAAATGAAGGTGGGAAGAATTGCTGGTGATAAATAATGCCATTTTTTTCCAGGATAGCGACTCTCCTCTAAGACACATCACCAAGCACCTTTTTGGTTCAAGCATCTTTCCTTTGAAGAGTGGTTTTATGTTTAACTGCAGTGGAAGTCTTTTTTTAAAAGCAGACTACAAATTAAAAGCGAATCAATATTCATTTCTGGAGTCTTATTTACCACCTCAAGGTGGCCACTGCATTTGCTTCAGCTCTCTAAAAATCTGGTAGGAAAGCAGTTGAGGAAGGAGAAGTGCCACAGAGGAGAGCTAGAAAACCTGTGACACAGGAACACAACAGGCAGCACCAACGCTGTGACAACTAATCTGGGTCATTTCCTTCTTGTAAGAGATTTCAAGGAAATGAAGACCAGGAATGCAAAGGGGTGAAGACAGGGATCTCTGTGTTCCATCAAAACAAGCTCATTCCAGGTGAAACCTGGACAGCCTCTCCGCAGGTGCATCCGCGATGGAACAGTAGCCTTTCCCTGCCAGGAACGTCTTGGGACCGGAATGGCAGAGCTGCCCGCTAACGAACCCCATCCCCTGCCTGGTGTTCAGGGGGACACAAAACATTTCTGAGCTCTTTCACATGAACACATGAAGTGCATCAGCCCACGAGCTCCGTGTGTGCCAGCCTGGCTGGCTCGGCAGGGACATCCCACGGAGCTCTGCATCTCCCCGCGGTCACGGGCTGGGGCTGGGTGGGCAGAGGAGCTGCTGGGCTGCGTCCTCCCCTCTCCGGACCAGGGGCTCCCAGAACATCCCATCGGTTCAGGACGAGCTCTCTGGATGAGCGACCTCTGCTCCTGACCCTGCTCCCCATTGCCTCCCCTTCACGGGGTGGTCCTTGCCCGTGTCCCGGAGAGCTGCGCTGACCCATGGATGAGATCCCCTGGATCCCCTTGGATCCTGGGGATCCCCTTTCCCAGAGGGGAGCGGGGATGGGGGGCCTGGCCTGCAGATGCAGAGGGGACCCAGCCCAGCGGCTCTGTGTC
>NW_009220776.1:17949-24214 GCF_000690835.1 Fulmarus glacialis | reverse complement strand
AAATAACTCACCAGATCTCGTGCGGCTGACAAAATTGCAGAAGAGACAAGGTAACACCTTAAGAGCTGCCTATAAATTAGGTAAAAATAATTAATAATACATATAATATAATATATTAATGGCATTTCTATGACATGATATGGATAATATACATTAATATATAAATACCTCACAAATAATTCAGTGTGTTTCCATTTCATCAACAATCACTGGCCAATGTATTTACTTTATGGTAAGGATTATACATTTCATTATAAATGGCTTGCTGGGCATGTCAGCAACTTTTACATCTCCATTCACTTTATTATTAATGGTTTCCTGAACAGTAACGGCATAATAATGCACACAATGCAGCATGAATATTTGATGTGGCATCTATAGTCTCCCATTTATCATTTATAACAGGCTACAAAAACATTATAAAACATTTATTACAAATTTATAGATCACTTTATACTAAAACAAAGTTGTGTTATAAATACATTATTAATCCTTTATGCCATTTATGGGAATCCCTTGTAATAAGGCCTTAGCATATGTTGCTGCACAACCGTAACAAGAACGGTCGGTGAGGCTGCTCCCGAGTACTGGGTGTATTCTGTGAAGGAAAGCATAAATGTCTGCACTCAAAATTAATCAGACTACCAAGGGACCAATCAAAAGAAATGCTAGATTAACTCAGTTGTTCTTTTTTTCCCCTCCCTCGAAAAAGATGCTTGCTTTCTTGCAAGTTGGAAACTTGCAGCGCTGGAACCCTGAAAGCTGAGCTGTCGGCTGCTCCCGAGTACTGGGTGTATTCTGTGAAGGAAAGCATAAATGTCTGCACTCAAAATTAATCAGACTACCAAGGGACCAATCAAAAGAAATGCTAGATTAACTCAGTTGTTCTTTTTTTCCCCTCCCTCGAAAAAGATGCTTGCTTTCTTGCAAGTTGGAAACTTGCAGCGCTGGAACCCTGAAAGCTGAGCTGTCCCACTTCATTTCCACACCACCTTTTCATTAGATTGATAAAATTTGCATAATTTACGAAAAGCCAACTGCCTGATGACAATGGGCAGCCCTTCCCATCCTCTGTCATCAGGTAACTTAGGGGCTGGTGAGAAATAAAGGGCACGCAATGGGTTTCGGAAATGCATTTGTGGGGTTTCTTTTTGTAAGTCCCAAAGACTGTTTTGTTTAGCAGTGTACATCCTCCTGCCGTGCTTGCAAAACAGTACAGCACTGGGAAACGAGGAGAAGAAAATTATGTTTGAAAAGTGAGTTGTTGCCAACTGCTACTGGTACAAATAGTGGAAATCAGCTTCTGAGCCCAGCTTTGACACAGCAGTAGTTACCCCTTTCAGATTTAATGGCCCAGATGGGGCACGGCCCAGGGAATGATACTTATTTTTTAAAAAATATATTTGTTTAACATTACAATCTGTCTTCTAACAAACCCAGCTTAATGAGTCGATGCAGTTAGTCCCTTCTCATTACTTTGTGCTTTGGAAGGGGCAGCTGGGGCTGGGTGGCAGGGGACACAGACCCACGGAGCGGAAAGCCAGGCTGGTCTCAGAGAGCAGCTGCGGTTTTCTGTATATCACAGGCCACTACATTTCACCTCGTCCCTCCTTGCACTGAGCCTGGTCATCTGTGTTTGACCGAGACGGTCGTATCGGAAAGGCATCCAAGGCTCGCAGACACCACAAGAAGAAACTACTAGTTGCTGGCTCCAGGCTGTGCATCCCAAGAGAGGGATATATTGGAGGTACAGCCCTTGGCACACCAGGAGAATCAGGTCCACGTTACACGCTAAGGTGATTAAAATGACATCGCTGAAGGAGTTAGCTAATGCAGTAATAGTATTACTACTGGCCCAATAATGGCTTTTCAAAATACAGGCATCAGTGACTTGTGCACTGTTCTTAGTTGGTGATTAAAGAGAGCTCTGCGGGAGTTTATAGCTATGATGAGCCTTTAATGCACCAACAGGTAAACTAACAAGCACTAGAGGGAGGAACAGGGCAGAAAGGGAGCAGAGCTGCCTGTGCAGCTGCCTACCCATTACCCACAACCGCTGCTCTCCCAGGACGTTCCTCGTGGGATGATGCTTACAAATCCTTACTCTGGATTGTATTTTTCCCTTCTACTTTTTTTCCTTGGAGGAGCCTTATATGGCCTCAGCCCATTTTGTGGACCTTGCCCGTACTCACTGAACTTTTCCCAGTGCTGCTGGGTGACATTTTCCACCTGTGATGCACTGCCAGCTCATGGAGCAGAGCACGTCCTGCGAATCCAGTGCCTGCTCCCCTAGATCCCTTCCTGAGGCGTGTCTGGAAGCTTGTTGGAGAGCAGCAGTCCACAGATACAGAGTGATTTATTCTTCTCTACTTACAGACACATCTCCTTTTCTTTCTCTTCCACAGTCCTTTTCAGTTCTCTTCCTAGATACTGAACTGCAACGGAGAAATACTGAGTGCTTCCTGATGGTTGCTATGACTAGTGGGGATCACCCTCTGCCATTACCTCTTAAATTTATCCTGGTTCCCAAATGCAGCAGCCTGGACTTTACCGTTAGTAGAGAAAAAAAACTAGGACCGCCTTAAAGCCCAAAGAAAAACAACCAATGTTTGTTAGCTTGAGGATTTGAGGGAGGGGGAAAGGGTCAATTCCTTATATCAGACAACGTGGGGCCTCACGAAGCTGAGAATCAAGCAATGCATTCTTTCTCATAAAAGAGTGCAACACCATAGACAAAAATCACATCTTTTAACTATTGTGGTAAATCCGCTGATCAAATTGAGCTACTTCATAATTTTGCTGCAGGCTGTATGCAGGGCTGTTCACTCCCAACAATAGGAAGTGTGTGTCGTAGCCAAGAGCTCTCATATATTCCCGTGCCAATGGCTTGTATTAAACTGAGGGATTCAAAACGAGGAGGAAAAAGCATGCGTCTCATCAGTAACATGCCTCATCAGCTCTCTCTTCCCAGAAGGCAGCCAGGCTGACTCCACAGAGACAGAAAGGCCCAAGCCAGCGGAAAGAAAGCCCCAAGAATTTCACAGCTACTCACACAGAAATGCTTCCGCATGATACCCGCCTCTCCTCCGAGTCTGGCTAGTTTGACCTGCAAAGTAGCAGAAAGAACATTATTACAAAATTCAAGTCTGAACATGAAATTTCCACTGAAAGAACATGAAAGGTGAAGTTTCGGAAGAGGCACTTTGGTAAATATCTCCACAACACATGCCTCTGAGCAGCTCATAAATGCTAAATGCATTATCCTAAAACCTCAAAGGACCAAAAATAGTGAGCAAAGTGTCCTGTCACCCAGGTATAACACAATGTCGCATCAAAAAAGGAACCAGTCTCCCTTGTTGTCCCTCCTGCCCACTGGCAAGATGACCTGCCAGCTTTCCTGTCCCCCAAAACAGTGAGGTGCGGGCAGGCTAGAGGTTGATGTCAGAAAGTTATTTCCAGGCAACAAGGATGGGAGACTGCTCACATGCTGCATCCTACACACCAGGTGAGAAGGAAAAAATGAAGAGGCCATAAAAAGCTTCTTGGTGGGTCACCAGAGGGTCTCAGGGAGCTAAAAGCCGTTCTCCAAGGCGATCAGGGATAGCATTTGTTTCAGAAGGTGAGGAAGCCAAAACAGGCGGTGGTGATCTCCAATCTTTGCACTGCCGTGGCAGAACACATCCTCCAGTCCTCTGGGAGCTGCAAACTTCACTGCTCTTATCAGAAAGCGAAAGTGAAGGTGCGTTTTGCTGATCAAAACCTGTTTGGATCACGAGATTGCGTGAGGTGACCCGTATCTATCATGGCATCACCTGGGAGCAGGACCCACCCTGGAGCAGGAGCTGGCTTGGCTGCTCTGAAATGCTGTGTCTTATCAGAGGAGCAGAGTTTAAAGCCTGGAAAACCCATAATATTTGTTAGTGATTAACAATGTTAACATGCTGAAGCAAAGAAGCACTTTGCCTCTTCCAAGCTCATTGTAGACATGAGTAAGTGAAGTCTGCTTTTCCTAGCGGTGGGGGTAAACAAGGTCTTGTTCTCGTTTCACAGGAACACAAATGCACTTGCTCAGCATTCGGCTTATTGCTGACCTCCGAAATCCAGCTGGAACCTCACCTGGAAGAGAGGCTAGCTCTTACCTCAATTTACAAACTTGATAGTAATAAAATCCTTAAGATACCATAACTTTAAAGGCCAGAACTTTCCACTTTTGTGCTGAATTGATGTGAAAAACTACAAATTGCCTTGTTTTCATCCAGACCAAACCTGAAGCACCATGTGCTTTATTTGGGGGAGAACGGGGGCTCCCATAGGAAGTCCATGATAGTGCAAAATTCAAACTCTCTCCCTCCAGTCCTGGCCTAGCAGCGTGACCACTGCGTGGTCCTCCAAAGCCGTCGGCACCTGCGTGTCCCTGTGTTGCTGCCTGGGTGGCTGCAGTGGGTGCAGAATGAGGGGACAGCCTGCTGCAGTGGCACTACAAGCCCTGCAAGATGACTCGTGGTAGATGCGGTTCAAGATGTCCTACTCACCCTGTGCTGAGTGCTCTTAGAGGTCTCACTCCTCTCCAAAGACGTTCCCAATAAACCCTGGAGAGCAAAACCATAAACATAACTTTAAATTTTAAATCTCATTATTGTTTTAAAAAAAAAAAAAAGAGAGAGAGAAAGGAAGGTAATTTTATTACTCTTACGGTATGTTTTCCATTATTTGCATAATTGTTTAATGCTAATAAGACAATTAGCAATTCTTACAGCTTAATAATTACTCAGCAATGGCTGGCCTATTGTAGCTTAATGAATTTTTAAATTGTTGCTGGGGGTCTTGACGTTCTTTCGCCCACTATCTTCTTATGTTAGAGTTGCTGTTCACGCAAACAGGGTAACGCCAAAGGCAAGACACCACCAGCTACACAGGACAGGCAGATACATTATAATAAAGGTGTCTTGAATTTAAAAGGAGGGGAAAATGCAAGCTCTATATTCTGCTGCTTTAGGGCCAAATTATTTAAATACATGGAGAGGCAATGCAGACGTTTAAAAATCAGTCCACCTTAGGCAAATGCTACCCCTATAGAAGCCAGACTATTTAGCTGGTGTGGGGCTGGCTTTAACATACCCAAAGCTAACAAAAGTCTTACTATTTTTAGCTTTTAGCAAACAACTCCTCAAGTTAAGCGTGAATCATGCCGTCCTGAACTGTGGTATGGACAGAAGGAAGTTAATTGAGGGCTGGCAGGGCTGGGATTGTGTTTGTCACTGACTGAGGTCACAGATGAGGTTGGCTGGAGGAGGAGGATGGCAGGGCCCCGGGGAGCAGTCCCGGGAATAGACTCCACAGCCCACATTTACACACAGATGATAAGTAATGGAGATGGAGTTTTCCTCTCTTTTTCATGAGATTTCTTGCATGCTGCTCCTTGCAAAGGGAGGTTTCTCTACCTTTCCTCTTTTCTGACGGCTGACAAAACGTTGATGCCTTTAACCATGAAATCCCATTTGTTGGCTGTTATCTGTATACCTCTCCCTGCGTTTCCGTTGTTGACGTAGTGGGTCGGGCAGATTTGCCTCTGAGCTCAGTGCTGGGACTCTTCCAGTTCCCCAACGTCCCCAGGCATGCCCCAGAGGCAGCTGCCACCGAGTCAGGAGCATGCAGGCACCTCCCCAGTTTAGTCACGTCCTGCTCACGGCCAAACTCACGTGGTGCTCCAGGACACCCCCCACAGTTCCTGCGATGCACAAGCGCTGCCTGGAGCTGGGTCAAACAGCCGCACCCCTGCTCTGGGGTATCAGCACAGGCGAGGGGCCACGCTCCCAGCCACACCGGGCCTGGCAGGAGCAGGATATGGTCAGATTAGAGATGCCCATTTGTGGCAAGGCAGTGAAGGTCCATCACGTGTATCCTGGACAAATGTCTATCTCCCTCCCAAGGCTGCCACATCTGGGTCATAAAAACATGATGTTTTGATCACAGGTCATACAAACATTTGATCTTTGCAGCAGAGAGAAATAATTTGCGGTAGGAAACTGTCACAAGAGGTGCCTGGTGTTTGCGGGGGATTTGTGATCCCCTGATCTTTGCAGGGTATGGAGGTGGGACCTGGTCACCCCTGTGGGGAAGCAGCTGGGCTTTGAGAGGACCTAACGTGAATACCATCACAACACGGGTGAGGAGGTGTCACGTCCCCCTCCTTCCAAGCCTCAGGTCTCCCACTGCAGCCTGCCTGTACCATGCCACCACCTCCACCCAGGCACGCTGGGGCCTG
>NW_009220776.1:0-17928 GCF_000690835.1 Fulmarus glacialis | reverse complement strand
GTTTTCTGGCATCCCTCCCTGGCCCTGGCTAGCCAGTGCTTAGGGGAAAGGGCCCTGCAGCCCCTCGGCTGCTCCAGGACTGCCCAGCTCCTCCTGGGCTCCCTTTGCTCTCCAGCCCTCTACCACCTCTGCCCAGCACCAGCCATGCAGACACCAAAACAGGGCCAGCTGATGCACAGGGACTGTGCCAGCCCTGACCTGAGCTGGGTGCAGCCACAGGATGCTGAACAAGGCTGCAACCAGTTTTCCCTTTCCCCTCGTGCCTCCCCTAGAGCTGGGATGGGATTCCCAGTGTATCCAAGGAGACAAAAAGCCTCCCCCCGAGCCAGTGTTGAGCACGTTCCCCAGCCCCACGTGGACTCCCTCAGACACCAGCCCTGGCAGCCTATGAGTCTGCTAGGAAGCTCTTGACTACAGCAGATCATGGTGGAGAAGTGCCTAAGCAGGGATGTTGCACCACTTTGGGACGTGTTGTCTGGAACGCAGACGGGAGCAGTGATTTCCACTGGGTGAGTCATAGGGGCCCCACGAGCTTGGGCAGGAACAACCCTGCAAACCTCCTCACCACTCCTCTTCTGAGCAAGGCACCAGCTCTCCTTGAAGACAGAGGAGATAGCCCCAGCTGCTGGGAGGAGCCCAGCAGACCTGTGAAGGATAACATTGTGAGCTCAGCAGGGATGGGAGGAGAGAAGGTGCTCAGCCAGGTGGAGATGAAAGTTACAGAGCACTTATTAAAAGGCAGGTGACTGTCAAGGCATCAGTAACGCCGTCACTAACTGTTTCAGAGCTGTCATGGCTGCCTTTGCAGACAGGAGGGACGAGCTCCTGCCCTGAGCTGTCTCTGCACAGCCGGGCGTCTCATTCTCAGCCCTGATCTATTTTCAGTGACATGCTCCAAGCCAGGGCAACCTGCTCAGCTCCACTGGGTCCAAGAGGAGGATGGTGGGAACCTTCAATACAGCAAAAAGCAGAGAGATCAACAAATCATAGATGGTGCTTTTTGTATTGGGAGATCTATGGGAAGGCCCAGCTCTGCAGAATAACTTCCACCCACTCTCCCTCCCTTTGGTTTTGTTTCCTGATCTCCCAAAAGATGGTTTCTGCTGCTGCTGATAAAGAGATGCTCCTTCCACCTTCTCAAACACACCTCTTTTCCCACTGCTCTGCAAAGCACGGCTGTCCTGCTGCGAGGGGTCATTAAAAAGTTCTGCCAACATCCAAATATCCCCAACTCCTCCAAACCAGGTCTCCTGGAACTGATCTGCTCACAGCAGGCATTGCCCAACAGAGAGAGAAGAAGTTGGGGCCAACCACGCAATTTGTTTTTGTCCATAAATGTTTCTAGTTACAGCCCTGGAGTGGGGTTTCTGGAAAGGCCCACCTGCAGGGAGGATCTTCACCAAAGCACCACTACTTCGTTTGACTCACTATCTTTGTGTGGTAACAGTTTCAAGAAATTTTCCTTGCTCCTTGATTCAAAGTCCCGTGAAAAGCCCTTTCCCAGCCAGTCCCACAAGTTCCCAGTTGCTCTAGGCCCACAGCAGCACCAAAAGAACTACCTCCCTGCTCTGACAAACTGAGCAGTACCTTAATGATGTCTGATAAGGGACTAAGGTAAGAGGAGCTAGTAATCTCACTGGGAACCCTTTAGACAGGCATTAATCCTGCTGTCACCGAGCCCCTCAGGAAAACCATTTCACTGACTTGATCTTCTTCAGGTGTTCCTCCCCATAATTTATATGTAGCTAATTGCCACAGTAGTGGCTCCGGATGCGAAGCAGACGCTGCTGAGGAAAAGAGCATGTTGCATCCTTAAGTGATGGCTCTAATCTCTTTAAATAAAGGCAAGGCTACGTACAGTTGTTGGGAGGTTCAGAGCTCTCCCTTTTCTCCTCCCTCTCTCTGCAAAGCCAGCCAGACATTCATTCATATTTTGACACATTAGCGAAAGTGCTCAGCTGTGGCACTCCTCATTTGCAAGAATGGACAATATTTCTCCACCCAGCCACCCATGAGGTCACAACTGTCCCTGCCACCAACAAGGAGATACAGACTTATTTACAGCTATCTATAAAGTTCCTTCAGGATCTTTGTCTTTAGAATACTACAAAGATTCTCTACTAACAAGTGGAGTGTCAGAGGAATAGAGACAAACGACATGAAAGCAAACCAGTGACTAGAATTAAGTGAGACTGGAGAATGAGTATATGCAGCGGTTATTTCTCTGGAGCAGAGGGAAGGAAGACACCTCCTTTTCTGTCCTCAAATGACAGCTGGCAAATAAGCCATCACCCCTACCAGCAGGCAAGGACCAGAGAGCAGTGGTCAGAAGAGTCACAGGGAGGAACTGGTGGATCCCAAAAAGGAAACCCAGCTGCTTGTTCAAAGACTCCACTGTGACAGCAGCCAGCTGCTGGGATGTTTGCAGATGTACCAAGAAGTTTGCTTAATTTGTTTTTAATGAAAAGTTTTCTAAGGAACCTCTTAAAAGTTGTCCTGTCTGTAGTTGCTGCTGACCAAACTCATCTATTATACCCCATTGACCCTTCTAAACCTCTTCCATTTCCTGCATATACTGTAAAAGGCCAAGACAGCTCTGTGAGCATTTGGCCATGGAGACAAGTCTTCCAGACATGCTTTGTCTAGAATAACAAGAGGTTGAAGAACAGGGAGAGAGGGATGTCAAGCTACACCCAAGGCAGCATGGAACAGAGAAAGGCACAATGGAAACAAAGAGAATTTTAATTAAAAAAGAAAAAACCCCACCTGCCCCCAAGAAAACAAAGTGGTCTCTCCCCCTGCACAGATCTGCATGTTTCCTCCAACACAGAGAGTGCAGACACTTCAAATGCAAGGGCCAGCGCTCCCTTCTGCTCTCCCAGTAGCTCTGCCTTCTTGGAGAGACAAAAAAACCAAACAACAAACTGACAGCCACTGCCCCAAGACCCCACGAAGGAAGTGGTCCCTGTTTGACACAATGTTCAGGAGATTTTTCATAATAATGGTGTCTTAGCCAGACAGATCGATCATTGCCCCTTCCTGATCTTCAGTCAGCACACTCCTTTTCCAGCACAGTCTGGCCTGCTCCATCACCTCTTTGATCCTCCAGCACATGGGTTGAAATACACTGTCTTCTTACAGGGCTTCAATGCAGCTGATGAGTCCAGTTAAATTAATTCCTCTGGAAGTGGAGCTCCCAGAACCACAAGTTCATATCATGGCCTCCATGTGCAGAACCTTCAAGGCCTCTGAAATCTGAGAGCTGGTGTCGATCTGGCCGTACATCCCCACTAGGAAGGCTCTGTGCAGTAACACTGCTGCATGCTCTGAGAAAGGGAAAGACAGCATGAGGACTGACCCAAGAGCTCCAACATACAGCAAGAGCAATCCACCAACAAACACTGGGATGAACATTTGCAGCTGTGCAAGAAATTCTCTCCTATCATAAGAACATGGCACAAGCCACCCTCTAATAGGTCCGTGGGTATGTGATCACGTGAGGGATCACACCTCAGAGAAAATCCTAAGGGAGCAAATCTACTTCAAGGAAGCCTCCCTTGTCTATGACAAATCTCCCCTGTGATGCTCAGACCAAAGCTACTATTGATATAGATCACCTGCATGTTTGACGGCCTGGTCTAGGCAACACTGACCCTTGGCAACTTCCCAGGGAGGCTGTTCCCAGCACAGGAGCCCAGCTTTGACCCTTGTGAGGCCAAGCATGCACCAAAGGTGGCAGATATCAACTTACCTTGGCAAAGGAGGGTGTATTCAGGCAGGTTCCTCAGTGCTGTCTGAACCACCTCAAAGTCTCGGCTGCCAAGGCAGTACATGAAGGTGGGAAGGAAGTCTGCAGCAATGCTAGGAGTAAAACATGATAGTGTCAGGACAGTCCAGATCACCACCAACAGGCATGCAAGATGGCCAGCCTGTGAGTGCCCATCAGTGACTCGGGATAGCCTGAGTTCCAGTGGTCCTCACCTGGGGTTGTTCTGAATGGAGCGCAAAGCCAGGCTAAAGGCCAGATTTCGGCATGACTCCTCTGATGAACTCATCAGCTTCTGTAGGTTTGTCTGAAAGATGCATAAATTAGGATCACAGGGCTATCCAGGGAGCACAAACTCCTCAGACATGCATTAGTACCCCTCCAGCACCAATCCAGCCCAACACACATCCAGCAGGTACTGGCTGAGCCAGAAAATCCCTCTCTGTAAGAAGGATTATCCTGTATTTGAATACTTTAAAGTACCCTTCTGTAATCTTATTTCACGTGGGACAGCTGAGTTTTCCCCAGGCTCCAGTGTTTTCGATAGAGCTGTTCTGCTCTCTCTTTGCCCCAATAGTGGGAAGAGGACAGAGAGTTAATTTTTCGTCTGACATAAAAAGAAGTTAAACTGGATGATGGCAGACCCAGTATGCAATGGAGAGAAGACGGCAGGGAAGTAAATACCGTCTGCTGTCAGAAGGCCTAACTGAAGATAAATTTCTCCTAAGATGCTGCAACAACCACCGAAAAAGAAGAGGAAGGGTAGTACTTAAGCTGGCTGTGCAACGCAGACTCTGGTGAAAAGAATCTCTTCCGTCCAGTGGCAGTTTGAGACATTAATACTCACAGCAAAAAAGGAGAGAATTTCTGGCCTCCGTCTGGACATCTCATCAATGTCTGTCAGCACCTCCAGGATGTCTGGTGGAAGACACAGGTTGACAGGGGTGACTAAAATTCACTGATCCTTTTTTTACAAATCCAATCTCCTAAGCAGTCAAGTCTTCCCACCTGCACACAGAGCTAGAGTAATATAGGCATTCTTCAAAACGGATGAGAACAGGTAGGTCACGTGCCAGATCAGGACATCCCAACCTGCCCAGAGAGAGGTCACCAGCGCTGTCATGCCTCAGACAGGGGAAGGAGTGAAGTGGGGTGTGAAGTTTCAATTCCAGAACACCTTCTTCTGTAACTGAAATATCTTCACAGAAAGCCGCTTTTAAAAACAGTGTCCAGGCAGGATTTCTTCCCCCTATTTCTAGTGGTGAAGGAAAACTGTCACCCCAATACCACAACTTAGGTCTGAATACCGGACACCTGTGATTTCAGAAGACCTTTGGAGAAGAAGCATGTTGTTCCCATATGCCAGATTAACACGATTTTCTTCCATGAAGGCCATTTGGGGATTTCTAACAAAATCCTGCTTCTTATCCGTTTAGTAATTTTATATCATAAAAAAAATGGCATTCCAGACCTGGCTCGACATGAACTGCAGCGCTCCTTGAATTACTCATATTATCTCCCAGAGCACTTACAAGATCCAAAGCAGAGGCAGTTGCAGCACTGCTGAACTAAGTGATGCTGATGAGTAGCATCATAGGAAGCCTCTGTCACAGAATCAGAGAAGGTTATGGACAAGTTCATCCAAAACAAAACCACATCCTAACTGCTGGAGACTTCCAAACACAAGACTGAAACAGGAAACTAGCCTGTAGCTGACAGATAAGCAACAGGGTTGGCATCTGTCTGCATTTGCCCTGCGTCTTTGTACAGCTCTGCAGGTCCTCACTTACCCTCAACTGTCTGGCCTCTAGACAGCCTCTTCATATATGGGGCCATTTCAGCTGGCGTGAGAGGAGTGAAAAGGGACATGCTGACAAGGGGGAGAGAGCCAGCTGCTGCTTCATCTGGGGGAGAGAGAGAGAGAGAGAGAGAGAACAAGTCACTCCTGACAGTCTATGTAGTTTTAAGAGGGAGACAGCTCCAGTATTCCCTACCAGTATAGTGGTGTATCATGAGCTGACCAGCAATACTGTAATATAATTCCTGGCTCTCACACTGTCTCTAGCCTCTCTGCATCTTCTGGTACCCTTCAGCTGACACAAAGAGAAGGAACCTTCCTGAGCTGTTTTAATACTGAATAATTTTCCCATGCAAGTTGTAAAGAAAACAGTGGAGAAGTGGATGCACCCTTAGGGTCTCTTAACAGGTCAATCCTGAAGTGTGGCTGAGGAAGGCAAAATCCACAACAATGAAACTTGTCCTTGTTAAGAGCTGTTCTTCCGCTCCAGTCGTGATACCACTCACAGGAAAACAAATTAACCCATCCCAGATACTGGTTCCAAATTGCTGAGTATACAAGTGCCATTCTCCACTCTAAATACCCTTTCGCTGGGCTGTTACGAGAAGAACAAGCACAGCATACAGCCCATAAAAGCATCTGTGCTCCAAAACATACTGCAGGTTCACCAGCTGGGATAAATCTTCTCCCCGACTCAGACTCACCATCCTTCTCTTCATCAGAGCCCCTGTCCAAGATGCCACTCTTACTAGGCAGACTCAGCCCAGCCAGGAGGGACTTCAACATTGCTAGGTCACTGTTGTCTGATGATAAGTCACTGGGGGAAGAGATGGCATGTTTAGCTTTCAACAGCAGTAAGGGCATGAGGACAAGTAAGAGCACATATATGTACACCAAAATGAATAGTTTCTCAGAAGCAGAAACAAGATTTTCCCTTTCATCGTAACCGGAACTCAAATGCATTTTTTCCCATATCTGCAGGTGGGACCCTGCAGCCATTGCCCAGGGAAAAGACTCTCTGGCTGGCCCTCTGGAAATGACTACAGGGCACCACAATGCCTCAATAGGACATGTAGGCTATTATGTGAGTCGAAATCATCATCTGACTTCCTTGGGCTCAATTTTCACCTATAAAAAGGGATATGTTGCTCATCTTAACACAGACTTAAGGGAGCTAAGGGTGAAAAAGTGCCATATTAATAGCTATTTTGTCACATCCTCGTGCTGTCTTCTGTCTGATTAGCTCACAGCAGTCTGACAGCTCAAGTTCTCCATGAGCTAACCATGGGCTAACTGGAGTAAGGAAGCTTACTGGAGTGGGTCCGAGTGCTTCTGCAAGAAGGAGACAGCTGCCTGGGCATTGCATGTGATGTACTTGTGGATAAACTGGACAAACTTGCTGATGAAGGCAGCCAGGTGCCGCGACGATTTTCTGTAGTTCTGAGAAAGGATGAAGAAGATGAGAGTTAACAAAAAAAGCAATGATGCACTGCCCCATCCTGCACCTCTGGGAGTCAGGGAGTATGATCTCCTGCCTCCTCTTTAAGCTTTCCAAGGTACTTGATACACTTTTTTGTTCTTAGGTATATGAAGGTTTTCCCTTCAAATGGGAGAGAGCTGGGCTGGCCCTGCGTTATGAGCTTCTCCCTCTAGTGGCTGGCAGTCCGAGCATGGAGGGGGAGCAGGGACTTTCCTACCAGCAGCAGACGGATGAAGGACAGGAGACAGTCCCATAGTGCCGCCTGGTGCTCGTTCTGGAAGACCTGCGGCTGGAGCAGCTCCAGGATCCCCAGGACGTGGATGAAGAAGGTCAAGTGGTTCTGCTGCCTGAACTCCTGGAAATTGAGGTGAACACGGCCGTGCAGCAGTGCTGCAATCATTGGCAAGTGCCTGAAACGCGAAACAGAAGAAAATCCAGATCTAGTCTCTTCCTAGAAAGAGTTACACGCTCTTACACCTCAATTCCTGAAAGGAAGCGTCCCTTATCTCTCCAGGGTTCTAGATTTGATCCCTGTATCCACAGAATCAGCAAGCCCCACTTCCCACACATGTTCTGTTCTCTAGTCTCCAATTCTAAGAGGACTGTTTCCAGACAGACATGGAGCCGAAAGAGGTGCTGTCTCATTATAAGAGATAGGACTTCGCTGCCCTTTCTCTAGACTTTTGTACGTGAATGTGGATTCTGTCACAATCATCATGATTGCTGCAAGTTTGTTCTTCCAGGACACGGGTGGATGCTTTTCAATGTATGCCAGCCACACAGAGGGTGAAAGGGAACATTCGTACCTAAGAAGTAGGATGGGATGAGCCACAGCTAGCTTCCTGCAGGCCATATTGGCATCCCACACGCGGCTTTCTGATGACTTGGAGTCACTGGTGTCTGCAAGGAGGTTAATGAATCTGTGAACCAGGGCATCGAGCTAGAAGAAAAAGTAATGAGTAAACAGTTAAGAAGTTTAAAGCACAATCGAGCCCCTGGCTCTTCAGCAGTGTTTCCTAATTCCTTCCCAACTACAGAGGGGGTTAACAGAAATTATTTTCAGGTAGAATCTGCGAGCAGATGCAACGTTCCAGCTGGCACAGGATCTGAAGTCCACAGTCCCTACAGACATCAAAGGATCAGACGCCTGCACACTTGTGCTTTACAGAAGCCTTTGGCACACAGAAGCTTGTGGAGCTTATACTATTTTAAAGAAGGACTCTGCAAAATAAACACCTGAACTCTCTGCGCCTGAGAGTGCAGGCAGGGAAGGGGCAACAGAAGAGCAAGGTAAAGAAACCAAAGTGACCGAGGAAGCTTCTGCCAGTCCTCTCCTTTTAGTCTGGGCATCAAGGTAGCATCCACTGTGGGTACATAACTGGATAGGGGCTTTCCTATGCCTCTAACTTTACCTTGCAAGTGCTGCTGTCTCTGGCTCCTTCACTAGTGAGAAGCATCTCAGGCATAGGCACAAGGAGCTCGGGTAGTTGCAGGTATATCTGAAGCAGAAGGTCCTGGCAGCATTTTCCCACAGAGCTGAAGGAAAAAGGGAGAGGTCAGCCACAGGTTACTACATTAGTTCAACCAGCAAACGTTCCAGACCCATCAGATTAGTAACAGCCTTCCTGCATATGGCAAACAGACCATGTAAAAGAGCAGCCACTGCTAATCTGAATCAGTGTTTTTTCAGTCTTTTCTTCTTCTGAACTACTCACATCATTCACAATCTACAGGGATCCATCCACAGTCTACGGGGATCCATCATTAGGCCATTTGGAGTTGGAAAACTGCAGTTACAAATGGGCACAGGACAAGAAAGCTCTGCTTACATCTCCAGTGAGGAGTTCCTGCACATGGTACTCATGGTCATTGCCATCCCAATTGGAAGAGTAGACAGAAGCACTATTCAGACTAGCCAGCCTGTTCTCTACACACCTGCCCTCCGCAGATCCCTGGCATAGTCTATACTGGGAGGCAGTACAATGCAATGGCAACTGAGATTATTCAGTATTTTTTCTAACACCACCATAAGTGAGGTTAGGATTAGGTCAGTTTGTTTCACTGCCACAAATATACCATTTTCCTGTTCTTTCCACAGTGCTAACACAGCTGTTAGGAAACAATCTAGTCTCCATTCAGCTTTGAGAGCAATTGTAATGGTAAGAAGCAGGATGCATTATAAGTAGTGATTCAAGGGATGAGAAGACAAGAAATCCCATGTTAAGAACTGCTAATTAAAAATAACCATTGACTCAAAAAAAACCCCACACCCCCCACAAAAAACATGGCAAGCATTTTGTCCTGAAGTCCTAAAAGCAAAAGGGCCTTGAAATGTAACTTTAAAGTCACCTTCCTGGTCCAAGTACCACTTAAAATGATCCCACGTTAAGAACTGCTAATTAAAAATAACCATTGACTCAAAAAAACCCCCACACCCCCCACAAAAAACATGGCAAGCATTTTGTCCTGAAGTCCTAAAAGCAAAAGGGCCTTGAAATGTAACTTTAAAGTCACCTTTAAGCGGTCCAAGTACCGCTTAAAATGACAAGTAACTACAATTAGAGTAGATAGTGCTCCCCATTTGCAACCCCACCTGCTTCCCCACTGCTGTATGCAGCTGGTCAGATACTCCGTTACTTTTTTGATGTTCTCAAGGTCCCCATGAGAACAACTGAGCAACAAAGGCAGTCGAGACTGGATGAGTGTGCAGGAAGCCTCTTCTGTGTTCTGGTATCTGGTTTCTGCTTCAGCCAGGATCAGCTCCACCATGCTGATCAATTCTGATGCCTTTAGGTGGAGCACAAATTCCTCACGGCGCTTCTGTAATGCAAGAGAACACCCAAAATGAATCCAAACTGAATCCCTAGATCTTTAGTTCCTTCTAGTCGCACCTTCCCCAACGGGAATAGAACATCTCTTAGGACTAGACTTAAGAATGGCCCCATATCGAGAGCTCTGAAAGCATGCATCACAGCCCCAAAGGAAATCTCTTCACCCCTCTTCTACTTCTGAACTCATTTACTTCCAAGTCAGCAGGTGCGATGGGACAGAAACCATAATTCAGTCATCAAACCAAAGAAATTTCTCTGTGGAGAAGAGATGCAACCCCCATTTCTTGGTGAAATGGGAATTATTCCACACTGGGTTTTAGTGTGCTCACCACTGTAGCCTTGTGCCTAGATGTTTAACAGATATTGTGGCAACTGCTGCAGGAGCTGCAGAGGAAATGCCAAGTGGGCAAACTTATGTGTGTTCATATCAGCTTTTTGGACTGAAAACTACCACTGTAATATGTAACATAGCAGAGCAGCTAAGTAACCAGCTGAGGTACAGGCAGCAAACTTGGCATGCTGCAACTGTATCACTCCAGCCATCTCTTGGGCCATGGAAAAATCAGGCATTGTGAAAGCATTGCCTCTCACTCCATCCAGAGAGGAATCTTGGAAGATACTGGACCACTACCTGAGGAGTTCTTTGGTCCCTTCCCTGCCAGATGCGAGGAATGTGAATACAGGCCCACAAGAAATCCAAGGATGCAGTTGGATCAAACCTGCCAGAAGACAAAAGAAGACAGATTTGCAATTAGAGTCAACGCAGCCCTCTGGCAGCACACAAACACATGCTAGCATCTCTAAACATGATGAGTACTGTGAAGAAAGAAACATCTGCAAAAGTAAAAATAGGATCCATTAAGCCCCGAGAAGGGGTTTGGTTCTGTTCCCAGATTATGACTAAATATTTGTTGCAATAAGCACAGCACAGGATATGGAGCTGAACAAACGGCATTCAGCGAGAGTGTGGCGGCTACACGGAGTCTTGCACCACAAGGCCAGAAGTTGGTCATCAACACAAACAATTGGTACAATCAGACCAGTGACCCTACTGTCCCAGTGTACAGAACATCCTATCCTGGCTGTTATGCTGGATTGCAGAAATTAATGAAATTGTTAGTGAGCAAGAGATCAATAATAAAATAATAAACAAACTGAAGTACTGCCAGCTTTCGAAGTATTGCTAGTTTAGTCATGTCCTGAATTACTACTATTAGGTGTTAGCATTTCCATAAGCATAACAAGTTTAAGCAAGATACTACTGGAGTGGCACTTCAGTATTTGATAGCAATATATACAAGCTGAGAGCTAGGGCTGCTCCAGAGATCAGAACTGGGAGCCTGATGCCAGGAAGGGGGTTAGAAAAAGACTGTTAATGGAGTTTAGTACAACCAAAAGATCCAGCAGAGTCTGGCCAGGTACAAAGACTGCCGTCAGTTCGCTATCCAAGCCATCTTTCAAACCCCATGTTCATAAAGATTATCAACAAGGGCAATGCTAGATGGATTACCCAGCGATTAGCACTTCCTGTTTAGAATACAGCCAAATCTTTATGTGCTGCTTCCATCAAACAGCAGGTAGTATTTATATCAAGGTACACAAATCAGCATGACTGAAATCAGCATCCTTCTCACAAAGCCTGTTTTTGGCTAGGTTACATCTCCTGGCAGACGCACCATGGAACGTGGCAGCTCTTGTTCTCAGCTTCTGTTTGTTCTCCCTCAGACACAATGAGTCGCCCAACTCAAAACTCCTTGCTAGGCCCAAAAAACAAGACTCACCTTTGCTCCCGGTTTCTGCAAAGCAGAAGCCTGATGCACTGGTGCAGAGTGGTCCAGCTGGACTGGTGAGTGAGAAGAGCCAAGAGATATGGGTGGAAGGAGGGCACCTGGGACCCTGCCTGAAAGAACCAAACAAGGAAGAGATGTAATAAACAGATCCTTGCTGCGAGGTGGATGTAGGAGATACTGTGTATTACAGAAGGATGACGATCCAGGCAGGCAGACAGCACAGAAAACAACATGTGGATTTAGGATTTGAACTGCAGTACTTTCTAACAGAACATAGCATCAGCCATGAAATTCAGTTTTAATCTTAGCTTCAGCATAGCACTTCTGGGCAAGCTATTTATCTGTCTGCAAAAATACCAATGAAAACACAGCTGGCTGGGCTGTTACGGGACTATGTTGTGTCTGTAATGCACTTCCAAGTCCTGAAAAGAACACAGCTGAGGAAATACAAAGATAAGATGAAACATAAGCCTTGCACTGAGAAGGATGCACCAGAATCCCCCTCCTAGTCAGCCTGTATTGCTTTGGAACTGGTATAGCAACACGTGGCAAAACATAAAATTACCCCTTGCCCTGTTTCCAGGTGCAGGGCAGTACCCCAGAAAGGTGGTTTCAGCACAGTAGTCCCTCTACCCAACAACTCTTACTTTGTTCCAGGAGAACAGTAGCTTCTGCTGGAGATCAGGGCAGCTGCTGATCACCTCTGGGTCCAACATCTCCAGCCAGTCATTAAGAAGACCAGAGGAGGGCCCTAGCCAAGCTGCTTCAGTACTGAGGAGAAAACAAAGCCAGTATCAGTGGTGATGTCATGAACCCAGACCTACCAGTGAATTCCCATCATTGCCTAGACTTACCTGGAACTGTCCAGCTCCTTCTTCACTGGTGTTTCTTCTTTGTCCTGGAGCAACAAGGAGCTCACCACAGCAATTGGTTTCATTGCAGGAAACCTGGCAGTGGTCTCAACAGTAGCTGAGAAGAGGACAGTCAGGAGTTCCTCCAAGTACGGAGAGTGAGTTTCAATCAGACCTTGAAGGACTAGAAGAGGGAAAAAGATGTTACTCTAACTTCAGGATGTGGTGAAAGCTATGGAACCTCATAACAACATCACAAAGGCGATCACTCCAGCATTCTGAGAGCCTGGCTCAGTAAGGAAGAGGGAAGCCATTTTTATTTGGGATAGTAGGCTTCTATTTCTCATTTTGTTAGTGAAAACCAACAGTTCGCCAAGAGGCTTAATCCCAGCCCCACATCAGAGTTTATAAACCCACATACCAGTGCAGGGGAAGGAGTTGATACAAGATAGGACTAAGTTTAGATCAGTTCACATTTTATGATCCAGGCAGAAGGCAGCTTCCCACAGCCTGCACACTAGGCACTCCCTTGCTGGGCTGGCAGTTCAACCTGCTGCTGCAACAGGGAAGGAGAGCAGAAGGACAGCCATACCTTTGCTGATGAGCTCCGGCTCCACATTGCACTTCTCTCCTGATTTCAGGGTTGCAATGATGGCACGTACCGTGGAGCTGATCAAGTCAGGGTCACGACGGAAAGTCAGAGCTTCTGTGAGGTGCAAGAAGCCACCTCGAACTGCAAAGATATCACAGCATTGGCACCACAGGACCAAGCCAGCCCTCACATCAGGCTTCCTTTCTACAGAAGCCCCATCTGGCACCAGGGCACAACTACTCAAACATACAAACACACTGCACTCTGCTGCCATTTTACTCCCACCGAAACCCTTGACAGCTCGTCTGCACGTTACAGGGATATGTGGCTAAGAGAAAACTCTATAACCACAAACCCATTTCCATGCCTAAGCACTTGGTTATAGAATCCTCCTCCCAACAGGTGGCAGATGATAAACAACTCTACAAGTCATGATGTGACCTTGTTCCAGAGGCATTCTTGCATGCTCATTTTTCAGGACTACAGCTAGCACAGAATTCCTGGCCTGAGCAATTGGAAGTTTTCCCTGAAAGATCTGCTGTGCTTGGTGTGTTGCTACCAGGTGCCTACTGCAAACCCTCACAGCTAAATCACTTGTCTGCATCCTCACTGAGTTTATATAGCACAGTACAAAACATCGCTACTCCTGAGCATACCTCTCTAAAAGGCAGCCCACCCCACTTTCTCCTCTGGGTGCAGTTTTGTTTCTGTCCCTTTCTTGCCCCACTCTGAGTCCCATAAGCTGCACAATGCCAGTACCGTCACTGATCCTGTGCCTTGATGAGTACTGCACAGCAAAGGCCTTCAGCTGAGCACGCAGAGGACCCTCTTCCACTGCAGGGTTCTCCAACCACTGCAGCATCTGCATGAGGACTTTGAAGAAGAGAGAGGAGAAGGCAGTGTCTTGTGGCATGCAACGCTGGGGAGAACAGCCAAAGAGACTTGCTTATACATGCTTCAAGAATACAACAAAGATAGCAGCAAAGATGCAGATAGTGGCACATACTGCCAGAATACATAGAGCACACCTACTCTGTTGAACCGTAGCTCACTCAAATCAAGGCAGCAGCTTCTAGCGTACAAATGCAAGGCAGAAGACTCAGTCATACACACAATACCTCTCCCAGCATAACTAGGGGTAACTTTGTGCCTTCTTTCACCATGATGAAAGGAATGAGATATTTCATTGAATAACTTGCAGCCTGCTCTGAAGATTTCTTTAAGGAATTACAGACTTCAGCTCCCAAGTTGTCTGCAAATGTCCTAGCTTGCAAGACATCTCTGTGCTACAAAACAGCACAGATCCCAAAACCAACCGAGACCCACCGCTGCAAATCCACAGTACTGCACAGTTACCAGACTAGGTAGGGTACCCCTAAACCTGCATGTAAGCACCAATTCTCAGCAATGCTAGGCTAATGTGGCCAGCCTGTCTCCAGATGCCTATGTCCAGGCAACTTGAGTCCTTCTGTTTCATGCTCCTCAGGCTCCATTTCCAGCATTACACAGATAGAGGGTCTGCACACAGCAGAGCAGATGCCCTGCAGACTTCCCGTTTCCTCCTCACTCCTCTTCGTTAAACGCTACAAAGATTCTCATCTTACACCGCTTACCTGGTATTGGTACAACTGGCGCATCAGTGGGCAGGAGATGAAGTGGTTACGATGCATTGCCATCACCAACGCACCGCTGTGTGGCGAGTTCATCAGAGCAGCTACTGCCTGGAGAAGCCGTGCTGTGATCCCGGTCACCTGTGTGTTCCCCTGCCGGATGCGAGCCAGTTCCTGCCCCAGCGCCTGCTGTAACGCCAGGGCAAGCGGGCGCAGGTTTGAATTCTGCCATCGTGGGTCTGGATTTAGTGGAAAAAGCTGGTAGGGTACAGAAGGAAATATGTTTATGAGAGCAAATGAAAGGATTTGCTAGACAATAAACATCCTGAAGCAGAGGACTGATTTACCCTGGACAATCATACCGACTGTGGGCTAACTGGAACCTTCTGATAGAGTTTTTTCAATATTTTAGTGCTTGGTACAGGAACAGGTGCAGCATCTATGCGACCCCAACATGACTATCAATCCTGACACCGTGGGGGAATCACCAGGGAATACAGGCAATGAACTTGGCCCCTTAATTCCCTGTAGGCTCCTTCTGGAGTCAATGGAGAGAGGGAGGCTCTGCAAGCAGACAAGCCAGAGTACAAATGCTGTTTACACACAGCTTTGCCATCAAGGCCTTGCGAGCATTTCACAAATCCTCCATCCACTGCTGAGAGGGAAGGCACTATACACAAAACAAACAAGGTGCAGAGACACTAACACGCTAGTAGGCACTGAAAGTATTAGGCATGATCAAAAGCCACATCATGTTCAAACTACAAGAAAAAAAATCCTTCTAGTATCAATTCCACCAGGCTGTAATGGTGCCGCCTCATTGCCTGCAAACACCGCAGGAGGAAGGGGTCAGAAGATGCAAGTATAAGAGAAACAGATTTTGTAAAGCTTCTGCAGGGAAGTAGCTGATCAGATAGAGATTATACCAGTACCTGCAGAAAGATGCCTGCTAGATCATCTTCTGGGCCCAGAACCCGGACCTGGCTTAAGGTCCGGATTCGGCTCTGGCCTTGGGAGTTCTCGGGACTAGATTTTGACCTTGCAGTCTCAGTGCTGTCTGCAAGAGGAATAAAAGAAAAGAAAGAAAAATGTCGTTATGGTAGATAGCATCTGGAGTCCCAACACTGGATCACCTTCAACTTTACAGTCTCTAAGTACCAAGGAATTCAGTAGCTTTTCTCTCGAGGTCAAGCAAAACCTATTTTCCCATATCATTCAGAACAACACATTGTAGTAAACTCCAAGAATACTGGAATTTCTCCCTTCACCAGGAGTGAAAAACTCTAGCAAGGACTGGTGTCTAACTGCAGCTTGCTTATATATTGCAATACAGCCCCTTCTGAAGACAGCTCTTCCTGTCCCTCTCAACAGCGACGGAGGAAGGAAGTTTGAAGACGACTTTGATATTTGGAAGTTTATGCTATCCCAGGCAGTACCTCGGCGGGCTGGTAAGGATGCAGTGAGCAGGGAGTGGAAAGTCTGGCCTCCTGTCGCTCCTCTCTCATGTTGAACCTCCACAAGGTGAGCCATGTAGTCTGAAAAAAGAAAAGATATAAACACATCATCATCTTGCCCTCTTCAGTAAAGCAGAACAGAATTGGTTGCTCTTTGTATAGCTCCCACAGTGAAGGGAATTTGCTGTTCCCATGGACTTTGTAAACATGATGCTTTTAAGCCTTATTTCTTTCACAAGTAAGCCTCCAAATTACTTTTTACTCTGTACAATCCAATTCAGAAAATCCTTCTCTGCTTCAGGAAATACAGCCAAGGGCCATCCAGACAAGCTCTAGGGAGGTGTCTACAGTGACAAGAGGCTGCCAAAGCAGCCTGTGCACAGAGTTTGCTGAAGTAGTTTGGATTTTTCCAAGGAAGTTACAGGAGATACACGTGAAAACTGTTCAAGAAAAAGTAAAATGCGTAGTCAGCCTCATATGAAGCTCTTACTTTTGTCCATGATGTTCTGCTCTAGCGTCTGTGGGTCATGAGATACTGCCTGATCCAGGTACTGCAGAAGTTTGCTCATGCTGGAAACTGGGATTCCAAAGGACTGAACAAAGAGAAGCAGCTGCTGTGGCTCCAGGTCCTGCAGGGCTGAAATACAGAAACACTGAGTCCTCAGACATCTCAATTGCTCAGAGAGGGTCATCTTTATTACTTGATCTTTGTGCTTTTGGCTGGACCAACAGTGACATGTTAATGACAGGGCTGCAGAGAGCCCAAAGCCAGAAATCTGACAGCTGCCTACTATGTTTTCTTTGCTCTGCAAATCATTGTCTTCTTATTGCATCTTCCAGTTAATTCACTCACTGGCTAATTTGATCTTCTGTTTAATTTGATCAAAACCTCAGGAACCCAATCATTCGTATTAAAAAAATAACTTCCACCCTATCTGTTGATGGCTGCAGGCAGGAATTATTGAATAATTCAATCCCTGGCTATAGAGAGCTGTCATTTAATTAGTAAGAAAGGGACGAATACCAAGAAGAAAAAGAGCACTGACAAGCCGTGCAAGGACAAAAGTAACTACACGTATAGCTTACATCCTTCAGACACTGCTCTCCACATTGCAAGCACACCATGTCCTATGGAAGCAGTGCTGTGCCTGTTGTCTGACGACTGTGTAGCTTAATTCAATCTGAATTGTTGTAACAAAGATGGGATCCAATTCAAAGTCCCCCAATTCCTTTAAAATACACAGAAAGTGCAATAGTCATACAGATTCTCTCCCCTACTTCAAAAGTAAGAGTCACTGCCTATAAAAGCTAGCAAGATTCAGCACTTGGATCAGAAAGGGAGGAACTGCCTTCCACACTGCAGTAAGGAGCTCTACGAAAGGCACTGACCTCCTCTTCAGTCTCAGCTTTCACCGGGTTCTGCTCCTAATGCTGTGGGGATTAACCTGTGGGGTCTGACAGTTAGCGAGGTTGTATCTGTTCTCAAACTCTTGGTACATAAACTACACATCATGGCTGAGTAGGGAATCACCCTGGGACAGCCCATAACATCCCCTGCCTGGAACCAGCTCATATTTTGTACATCTGTTTGACAGTCCTAAGGGACGTAGCAAAGAATCTACTGTATGTTTAGGTTGCGACTGTCACAAAATCCAGAGACACACTGCTTTCTAAATCCAAGCTCCCTGCTCAGCTGCAGCGTCTGCAGTGACTGATGGCTTCACCCAAAGGCATCCAAGTCGGAGGCTGGGCACCC
>NW_009220775.1:0-6037 GCF_000690835.1 Fulmarus glacialis | reverse complement strand
GGCGGGGCTGAGCTGCCCCTCGCCGCCGCCGGGCACATCCCACTGACGCTGTGCTCCAGACACGCCTTTTGCCATCAGCTGCACTAAACTAATTTTTTAGCACCAGCCGGCAGATGGGGTGTTAAAAGTCAGGAGTGCAATTTGGGGAGTTTGCAGCAGTCTGGAATGTTTCCTTTATTTATTTTTTATTACCCCAGCTTTTCAAGAGTCCTAGCTGACACGTACGATAGCCAGGGCTGTTACTGGGGCTGGTTACTGCTGCCTGTTTCCTGGCTACTTATGTTTTCTATACCACAAGCCTTTATGCGGGAATCGGAAACACGAGTCAGCCTACGCCTTGGCTCGCCCCCGCTGTTGTCTTCACTGTCATCAACATCCACGTCCGCACATCTCCCTGCATCTCCTCCAGCACCCCGCCGCCTGCCTCCCGTCCCCATCCCGGCTCCCTCCCGCCTCTTCTGCAGGTGCCAGAGCTGTGTCCCGGGACGTGCTCCTCTGCCCCGAGAGACTGCCACCGGTTTGACACACGTTCTGCATGCTCATGCTGCAGGAATGGGTTTATTTTACATTGGAAAACTCTCAGCCGAGCTGGAGCAGAACGCTTCTGGTTAGCATCAAGTTGCTTTGTCAATAAAAAGAGAGTTTTGACTAATAATTTGCCAAAAAATTGCTCTCTGGAATGAAAAATGCCATATGGACTGTTAGCAGCAGAGGTGAGCTTCTCCTGCAGAGCTAGGAAAGTAATGCAAAACTGCAGGTAAAAAAAGCCTCTCCCACATCACATTCATTAAAATAAGGTGAATTTTTAAGGTAATTTCTATGTCATTTCATGTTGACTTCGGATCATGTCTCATTCTCCTTGAAACAGTTATTCAGATATATCTCAAATGTGCTACATGCTGAGATTTTTAACATCATTTCTATCCATTTCTCTTTCCTTTTCTTTTGCCTTGTGGGGCTTAGAAAGAGCCAGGAACGTCTCGCCTGTGTTACAGGCTGGGCTTGCTGCAGCAAGGGCTGCGCCTTGCCACGGCTGCTCCACCTGCATAAATGCTGATTTGCACCTCTGCGAAACGTGCAGCAAACCCCTGTGAACTGCGCAGGGGGTCGGTGCTGGTGCTGCTGTGAGCACAGGAGGAGGCAACGCTGCTGCTCTCGCACTAATCCGTCCCCAAATCTAGGCCCTGCCTGTGTGGTACTGCCCCGGGGCCACCCCAGCCGGGGATATTTTCACTGAGGAGCCTGACTTGCACTGCTGATGCGAGGGCACGTATGTAAAAGTAATTAAACATTTGGTGTCGATAAGAGATTCATCGGCCTGATGAAGACCGCGAAGCTGGCAGGACAGCAGAGGGCGAGGGTTAAACAAGCTCCTGCAAGTGTAAAGAAAAGAAACGGCTTTCTGGAAAGCACAGGCAGATCTGACGGTCAGACCTGGCTTTGCAGAGGCATTTATCCACAGGAGAGGCTCGTTTAAGCTCTGCTGTGCGAGATGCAGCAGCTTTAAAAACCTAAGTGGCATATTAAATAATTCACCGAGTGCCCGGCAGCATGGTGGGACCCCTTGGAAGGACGTTGGGAAAAGAGGCAGTTCATAAAAGCATTCACAGCCCTTCGCTAGCCAGGCAGGGATCAACACAGCAGCTACTGCCAGGAACGGCACGCAGGGAGACGCGTCCCCGCATCGCTTGGGGCCGGACACGGCACTGAACCTGCCGAAGTCTGTCCTGCCCGGGGCCAGCGGCGCGAGGCAGAGCCCACCCTCCACCCCTTGCCCCGCGGCACCACGGCACGGGGACAGCCTGCCTTCCATGCCTTTTGTATTGCCTCCTACTTAATAGACCTTGGCTTACAGACCCTTGTTCTCTTCTTAATTGGCTTTTGGGGCTTATTCCTGATTATGTTAATCTCTTCAGGAAAAGCTGTTTTCTAGCCCATTTGTACGTTTACACCCAAGCAGCATTTGGCAACGCAAGGTCTGTTAAGAGCATCACAGCACCCGGGGGAAAACGTGGCATGTCCTCACGTACGGCTCATCAGTTTTCTGTCTGGAAAGGGGGGAGAGAAACCGGCACAGCCGGGCCCTGCCGCGGGGAGAGCTCCCGGAGCCCTCCGCCACCACGGCCCGAGAGCCCGGGACTTCAGTGAAAGGAGGTCGTTGTTTCCAGCATCGAAGGCTGGAAGAGACGTGAGCAGTCTCAGTCTTGAACAAAGCAGGCGGATCCAGGAGGCTGCCGTGACCCCCTCGGTGCTGCAGCTCCTGCAGGTGCAGAGGGGTGCGATGGCCGGGACCAGGAGTCCCGTGGGTGATGGGGCAGGGGTGCAGCCCCCGCGGTACAGGATGCCCAGGGATCTCCGCTGCCTGACCAGGGAAGGAGGGATGAAACCTGCTGCAAGCTGGTTGGGGTGGGAGCAAAGTCCCCAGGAGAGGGGACGAGCCCTGGGCTGAGCATCGCAGGGATGCAGGTCACCCTTGGCACAAGAAAAGGCAGTACGGCCCCGGTGAGCCCGGGTCTCAAAACGCGATGGCACGTTCACCGTGCCAGGAGAGAGCTCAGACCTGTGCTCCCCCTCCCTCCTTCCCTCCCGCCGCCTTCCCCCGCACCGACTCCTCTCCCTCTGCCTCCAGCTTCAGTTCTGCAATGGTTAAAACACAGATATTGCCTTTCTGCTCAGTGAACCAAGTGATAGGATTGCAGTTAATGGTAATTTGAACATGTTTGGTCAACTAGAAATACATAACTAGATTGAAACATGAAAATGCCCTATGAATTTATACAACTGATGCATTTGAACGCAGTCAGCTGTTAACTTCATTGCAAGAAGGATGGTAGAAATAATTTGCAACAACCCACACATTTTTTATTGAACGTTTGCAAATAGGAATAATGTATCAAATGTACCTATACGTCTGCCTCACACCTACATATAGCATCACTGCTCAGATATTAGTAAGCTGCAGCGTTCAGGATCAGATATAAGAGGTTTTCAGCTACAAAAGATTTCTCTCTCATCTGACCTTGCTGCTTCGATTGCCAGAGCTCTCCTGGCGGCTGCGGGCACACGGTCACGTTCTGCTTCTCCTCCCTCCCGCCTAAGTTGGGGACCTCACTCTTAAGTTTAACTTTGAGTTGCACAATGACCATCAGGCCATTCCTACCATTTAAAGAAGACTTTGCTGATGCCATGGCCACATGCAGAACAAAGTAGCCCAAACCTCCTCCCCACTTGGAGCTGTCAATGAACTTGGCTAGGACACTATTGGTTTTTCTAAGAAACGCATGAGAGAAATATAAGCCATGCCTGCCTATCCCCCAGCATCCATGAAAGCAGGTGGGAGCAGATCTAGCTGGGATCCCCCCACGGAAATTCGTTCCTGCGCAGAGCTTGAGGTACTTCACGCTAGAGGCGCAGACCTAGATGTCTCTGCCAGGATCTGTTCATGGTGTGGTTATCCAAACCTCCATCCCATCCCAGTGGATCTCTCTTGTTCCCCTGCTGAGTCTTTTCCCTACCACTTGTCGCATTCCCTGAGAGGGAGATGAAACTCTTGGATGGTCTGTCTGTACAGCCCTCGCTGGTGGGTCCGTCTGTACGGCCCTCGCTGGTGGGTCCGTCTGTACAGCCCTCACTAGTGGGTCCGTCTGTACGGCCCTCGCTGGTGGGTCCGTCTGTACGGCCCTCACTAGTGGGTCCGTCTGTATGGCCCTCGCTGGTGGGTCCGTCTGTACGGCCCTCGCTGGTGGGCCCGTCTGTACAGCCCTCGCTGGTGGGTCCAAGGGGGAAAGAGAGAGGATGGAGCTGGGCGATGCTTCTGCAGAGTTGAGCGATGAGGCTGGGGCTCCGCATCCCTCGCTCATGAGCTTGAGAGGCTGCAGCCCCATGAGCTGCCAATAAATGCTCCAGCTTTCCTTATTTAGACTTCACCATTTTGTCCTCTCATCTTGTTAAAGGATGTAATTTATGTTGTGTGTGTCCATTTACAAGCCATTATATCCTAAATGAAAGAAGAGACGAAACATATTCTCTATTTAAAGCTTCCAAAATAGGCCTGATTAATATGTCCAATTGATTGTTCAGCTGTTCTAGTTGCTAATCTGCAAAAACTAATTAGGCAAGTGGGAAACCAAAATACTGGGTCATTTCCATCGTGTGCTAATGAATGTTCTTCAGTTTAGCAAATGTTTTGTTTCTACAATGGAAAAAGAATAACATTGGAGATAGATCTGGCTGCCATATAGAGAAAGCTGTGCTACCAGTTAGATCCATAATTGATAAGTCTGAGTAGCCTGGCCTGCAAAAAAATATGTACTGACTTGCTAGGAAGCCTGTGTTTTGGGCCAGACTGCAAACTAGCTTTCTGGGTTGAATCCATTCAAGAAAGGTGGTACTTTAATCAGATCCCCAAGCTAATGGCCCTTCTTTTCCTCTCACATCACCACCCCAGCTGATAGTCTTTTTGCCCAAAGGATGCCTTTCTAAAAGTGTCCTAGAGGGACTTCAGACATTCTGGAAAGATTCTCTTCTTCCCTATCAGAATTATTTCAGAGATTGTTTCCTTCAACTTTCCATTTGCAATTTGCTGCTGAATAAGTGGATTTGCTCTTGGTTCTTCAATTTTGGAGCATCTGTACATCGTACCCTTAATTGTACCAACTGCTAATGAGGCTGGTGGGAGCTGCATGATCCCAGGCCTTCGCTACCTTAAAATGGGCACCTAAAAACGTGGACACTAAAAATGGATTACTCCGAGTCAGAATGAGAAGTCAGAAAAAGAGAAAGCCGTGCAGGATCCGGGGAGGAATTTGTCTGCAACCCAGCAGCAACGGGAAGCCAAATGCTCATCTCCAAGTTTCATTAAGCCAAGGAGAAGTCAGTTGAGATGCAAATGTATGCACTTAGTAAACAACCCTTTTTACTGCAGGTTAAAAGCCAGTTTCTGGAATCACATACAGAGAAGACAATAAAAGCAACTCCCAGCCTGTGACTTGCATCAGATCAGCACGTGTAGCACAGCTCTCCCAGAGTAAAGAGCCCTTCCTTGATCAGCTTTATCCTCTCTTGTTTGATCTGGAACTTACACAATGGCTATCTAATGCCAGTGTGCTCAGTACCCGGGACTCCTTAAAACTGAATAACTGATTCCATTAAAAGGGCATTAGCTCTGTACGCTCATAATTAATCTCCTCAAGAGAACTGACAGTTCAAAAGACTTGTATGGAGCAAGGACGTTTTACATCACACAGCTCATTTTTCCTAATTGATTAATTTAAAGCGATCTCTAGAGCCGAGTTTTGCGGCACAGAACCTTTTCACCCCATATTCGGGGAAAATAAATAGCTATCAGCCAGCAACTACACCACGTTCCTCGAGTCCTGGCAAAGCAGAGCATGAGCACAGCGTGCATGGAGTCAAGAAAAGGCTTTCAGGAGCCCTCACCCATGCTGGAGCCGGCGGCGCACGGGCACAGTTCAGAGCAGCAGCCGCCTCCTTTCATTCTGCGGCTCTGCTCCATCCCCTGGCGTTCTCCAGCAGCGTTTCAAAGCAGAGGGAGCATTTAAAGTACCCTCGCTGCTGACCTCTGCCCTTTCACAAGCATGTTTTGGAGAGTAATGGCTCTTTGCTTGCAGGCACGACGCAGCCAGATGCTGAGCCCGGGCTGTGCCAAGGAGAAGGCGAAGGTGACAGCTCCAGCTGGTTTAACTCTCTACAGCACCTTCCTGCAATATTTGCTCCTTTGTATCTCCTTTCATGACATTTTCAATGAGCATCTTGTTCTTGCCAAGTCACAGAAGGCGCCGGCACACTTGACAGCCTGCAGCTTCCCCGAGAGACCCATTTCCCGGGAGCCTGGGTGCCGCAGGGACGCTGCACGGATGCTGCAGGGATTTCTGCTGCGCGGTCAGCGGTTGCTCCCATTTTCTGCTCGGATTTCGTATCAGGGAACTCGGCGCTGCTTTGATCTGAGCATTTGCCAACAGTGTGATGAGTGAAGCACATCAGGCAGCCAGTTTTCCAGGGTGTCCTATCACAGGGG
>NW_009220774.1:16804-24798 GCF_000690835.1 Fulmarus glacialis | reverse complement strand
CCAGGGTAGTGAGCTTGCTGTGCACCCCCCTTGGTGCCCTAAGGATCTTGAACTCCACCATTTCGTGGTCACTGCAGCCAAGGCTGCCCTTGAGCTTCACATTCTCCACCAGCCCCTCCTTGTTGGTGAGAACAAAGTCCAGCATAGCACCTGTATCACGTCCTGTTTAGTGTCGGCCATTTTAGAAATAACTGTGCGGTTGAAAAACTGCTCTGTGAAATAATGCATTTTAATGATGTGTTGAGTGTTATTGATGCCGTTTCTGTGAACATAAAATTAATTTGTTTATACAGCTTTGGTAAAGCTTGATTCAAATTTTCTGACAGATATCTGCATTGCACTTTCTTAATTATGGATGTCTGTTTACTTGAGGAAAAAAAACCTAGGCTTCTCCCTTCTCTTCATGCTTTTGAGCTTTTAATCAGAAAGGAGTATGGAGAAGTTCAGTTTTAGGGCTGATCAGTGATTTCGGTACAGATGGGTGTAATAATCGGCAGTTGTCAAGTCTGTTCAAGGGAACATGGCTCAATGGTAGCTCTTGTTACTCTTTGGTGCCATAGGAATAGTTATGAAATGCCTGAAGAAACTCTTGAATTACTCTTAAAATGTGATGGACTAAATACTTCTTAGTGTTGAGTTTTAAATTTTTTTTTGTTTGGTCCCCCCCATTTCTGAGTGTACTAAAATGTAACACCAGTAAAATATTTTGTTCAGGAGGTATAGATCTCAGAAAAATGTTTAGAGAATATGGAGCATCAAAAGTCTTTGAGAGAAGATGAAGAATTGAGATAAAGGCTCTGCCTTTATATGAGGACTTGACAGGAAGATCAAACGTGCTTGAAGTTAATGGCTTTTATTATTATTAGCAGGGCTTAATTACTTCAGCCTTCAGCCTAACAACCCCGTGATGGAGAAGAAAGAGCTGTAGAACAAGTTCATTGCACAACTTAAAAGGTACTGAGAAGTAACTTCTACAAGACACTAAGGAGCTGGGAAGAGAGCTCCCTTAAGAGCTAGGAGAGCCTCATGCTTCATGTGTATGTGTTGCTAGTTGGAAAAATTATTAGTTAGTGTTTGGAAAATACTATGATGCTTGGAAGAAATGCTCTGCAGTGTGTTGTTACGCTGATTTGATACCCACTTCTCAGACCACCCAGTGTACAGAAAATTCCTTTGTCCTGTGCAACCAAGAAATGAAGGCTGAGAGGTACTAAAGCCTTAAAGCAAACTCAGTGACATTTAGCAGTAAGGGCATATGTAACAAGACCATATAGAAGACAAAGGGCAAAATCCAGTCCTAAATCCTGCCTAAATTGGGATGTTCTGTCCAGCAGTCTAGGTTAGCCGCTTTCCACTGCTGCCAGCTTCTTTAGGCATCTGAATTTGAGGAGTATCAGTTTTTGGCTTAAAAGGCCCTTGGGTATCTTCTCAGAAATACTGCATTCCCAGGGACTATGCTTCCATCTTCTGCCTAGGGTTCACTGTATGCCGAGGGTCAGATGGCAAACTGCCTGAATGTTTTCTTTGGTTTACTAACCAGGGAAACCTAATCCAAAACTGAATGCTGCTTCTGTGTGAATTTGCATAAGAATAACAGTGATTTGAGTGTTTCCTTGAGAATTAGACATAATTTTAGGCTTCTCTGAGCTTGAAGAGTTTTGATTATCTGCAACCCAGAATGCCACAAGTTTTTGGATATTTGGGTAGGAGTATAATGTTCTTCTCTTAAAACTGAGTTACTGTGTAGGAGTAAGAAGACTGAAAGGAAAGCAAGATACAGATCGGTGTGCAGCAGAGGAAAGTGTAGGTTCTGGTCTTTGCCTCTAGGGCTGTCATTGCTTTTTGTTTGCTGATGTTTATATTCATACAAAATTCAAAGAATAGGATGAAACACCGAGCTGAACGCTACTGTATGGTAACACTTCCACAAAGAACCAGAGCCAAAGAAATTCCACTAACGTAGTCAACGTGGACAACCCATATAAAATGTAGAGCTGTCAACATCAAGAATACCAAAAGGAGTTACGACACTGCCGTTTGAGGATGTAGATGTCTTCATCGAAAGCACTGATAATGTCCTCTACTCCGTTGAGAATAGAAGATTCACACAGCCATCTGTGATAAGAAACTCGATGAAGATTCCAGCAGAATCAGGCTGCGGCAGGCAGCTGGTGCAGTTTTTATGAAAACAGTGAGGACTTGGAAGATACCCATGATCTCCCTTCTCCACAATACCTTCTAATCTGTCTTCCAGATAAGAGGATGGAAGCTCTGAGGAGCTTGAGGAGCAGCGAGCGCTGGCTGCTCTGCGAGGGACTGGAAGTCCAGTGTGGTAAGGAGGCTAGCAGAGACCCTGCCGATGGGGCCCAGCCCCACAGCCTCTGAGCGGGGCAGGCCTGGGGACAGTAGCCAGATTCAGTCGGCAATTCAGATCCCCCAGGTGGTTTGGGATGTGCCCAGGGGTGTTAACAGAACTGTCAAGGCTGACCAGTCTCCAATAGTGCCATCGTTGGCTTCCCTTCAGCAAGGACTAATAAACACATTGATGCTGAATCTAGTTGCACACACTAAATCACTCATTCCCTCCCTGCCCTATACAACGTCTTTTTTTCCCCCTCTCCGTAGAGTGGTTATTTCCAATATTGTTACATGTTCCTTAAACGATGGGACAGAGACTGCTTTGCAGTGTCCTGTCACTCAGGAGGGAAAAGTTTAAGGTCGTTTGAGTTGTTCAGGTGGATAGAGAAGGTGCATTCGTTCTCTTTCTGTCTCTGTGGCTACTGATGTGCTTCCTTTCCTCTCATGGTCTGATGTCCCACTGTAACATGGGAGGTACTCCAACGAGACCTGCAGCAACTGCTGCAGCAGTTGATGTGGTTGTTGGCTAGTTAAGTACTCCGGATAGGAACTGCTGCGTATACGCCCAGGATGTTTTAGTTTAGAGGAGGGGGTTATCTGCTAGATGAGATTCTTTGTAGCATACTAGAGATGTACAGTTGAAGAGGTTCTTGCAAGGTCTTGCACAGTCTTATGTAGACTTTGTTACTGACAGTCCTTGACTATTTGTTGTGTTTAAAGCAACTTGGTTTTGGGTGGGTTTGGGGTTTTTTTTTGTTTTTTTTTTTTTTCTTTTTCAATTGCATTGCAGCTTGCCACCCAGTGGTACAGATTTCCCGCATCTTGTCCTTGACTCATTATACTAAAGCTTCTCTTAACTGTCAAAAAGTCCGTTGCTGCGAGGTCAGCTTGGGATCCAGTGATTTTGAAATTTATGAATCTCCCCTCGCATGTCTCCGAATGTTGCCTCCGTGACTTTACACCAAGTCAAATATCACTTGAGGTATTCTTGGTAACTGTTATTTCAGCAACAAATTTCCACCTGAATCTCCAAGCAACAGCATTTTACCAGGACCATGAAATTCCCCTGTGGTTCATTTCTGAATGATGTATTTTCATCTAAAACTTCCCTTCTTTTTAGAACCATATTTAGTATAGAAGAAATAGAAACAGGTTTAATGTTCCCAAGATTTTGCTTTACTGACTATTGCTTCCTCTGTTTGTTGTGGTATGTGGAAGTTAAGAAGGCACAGCTGTGTCTTCACAGATGATATTAAAGTGCATAACCTAGTTAATCTTGCCAAGATACCAGCTATCTGGTAACCTTTTTCTCCAGCTGAACATCAGGGCTCACTCCAGAAGACCAGTTGCCGCATCCTCCACCCACTTCAAGGATAGATGAGAACGGGAGTTAGTACAGCAGCGATGTGGTGTAAACTGTAAACAGCTAAGCAATACAAGCAGTACGCTTTGAACTTAACTGCTGAATCAGATGTTCAGTTCAGGAGAGCAGTGTTTTCAGCTGCTGCTTGACCAAAGCAGCTGAAATGTCTCTTTCATGTCTATTTTGGAGAGGATGGTGTGGACCAGTCATGGGTAGTGGGAGCCGTACTGACTTGCTTGCAATGGAGTATGACCAGCTTTGCACACCATAATCCAGTAAGACACGGGGCACGTGATCATTTCTGCTGTTCAGAAATACCCAGCCTCACAGGCACCATGGGTTTATGCACCTTCTGTCTACATCTGAAAGAACTGTGATTGCTGTGTGGTCTTGCAAAACGGACGAGTTGCTCTAGACTGAGGTAAAATGAGAGATTACAGCGCATGAGCTAATTTGTATTAGCTGCCTTGTGTGTCTGCTCACGCTCAGTGGTGAAATGGGATGTAACTAACTCTTCTTTCAATGAGCACTGTGCTTCTAGGCACATCTGACATTTGCCTCAGAGTAACTGTGATATATCTGATACGCTCTGCGTCCCTTTGTTGCCTGGCCTCACAGTACCCCACTTGTCTTGGGAAGGCATTTCCTTTTCCAGAATGCAGCAGACAGCATGATAGATGTTTGCAAGGATTAGAGGTAAGGAGTTCAGGGCAGTCATTGCGGTACGTTGAAACCTGGATTAAAAAGTTGAGGCAAAAGTTACTTGTCTTGTGGTTACATCAATGCTAGTAAATTAATGTGATCAGGACCATTCTGTGATACTGATGCCCACTGCCATGGAAGAGCCTGCATCTGCGCTCTGAAATTCTCTTTCTCTCCAAATCGGGCTGCAGGCAAGCTCTGTTGGGAATGGTGCCATGACCCATGCTCACCCTGAACTGTGCCTGAGAATTGTCTGGGAGACGGACAGCTGACATGGGCTGAAAGCAAGCTAGGGATGGCTCTGTCAAAAACTTACTGGAATTGGGGTATTTAATTCCAGTGTCTAGGAACACCAGGCTGGTGTTTAATTTGCTAGGATAGATGTCTGAAAACTGTCCTAAAAAGACTTTTACAAGTTTAGTTTTTTAGAATTACTAGACTTTAATAAGTGTCATAGTTGGCTTCTACTCACATTAATTAAGCAATCTAAATTCTGATGTCCTATTTTTAGGAGAATTCATGATGGTAAAATTGGAAAAATTGTATGTGCAGATTTAGAGCAAAAAAATTTTGTTCTGAATACTACGCTGTGGGGAAAAATTCCAAGTTAATGGAAGTGTTATTTAATTTATTATGATTTTTATTTGTTTGATGAAGTATTCCATCTGCTTGAGTAAGAAGCTTCTGATGCTTTTCCTGACCTCTTTATAAGTTGTTTTTTGCAATTATGAATTCAGTTTGTGTTTAAAATGAATATTTCATAAGGGAGTATTCCATTGCATAGGATATGCAAACTCAGAGCAGTGACGTTTCAGGAAGGCTTGAAACAAAAAAATGGTGTAAATTTAAGGTTTGATGCTATTACTACATGTTCCAAGCAATGTTCAAATGGTTGAGAAAGTTATATATGAGCATTGAGAAGAAGTTGCGTACTTGGCTGGGAAACTAGCGTAAGATCATGAAGCGTAGATTACACCAAACAAAGGTGCTTGCTTTCTTCTTAGGTTTGATGGGCAAGGAGTATGCACTAATGCCTGTATATATTTTAGTAAGATTTTGATATTGTTAGTTATAGAAAAGTTAGTTGAACATTTAAATATGTCAAGTCCACACTGGAGTAAGCTTAAGTGCAGTGGAAACGTGCCTACTAGTTCAGAGGAGAAAAGGGAATAATTAACAATCTGCAATAGAGGGAAAAGTTGAAGCCCTACATCTGATGAGTATTTGCAGAATTGTAATGTAGTAAAAATTTGGGAGAATGTGAAATGGTTACCAGTTTTATGCTGCTATGTTCTGTCCCGTAGCCTTTGGCAGAGTTGACTATGGAAAATGGAAAAGTAACTTGCTTGGTTGTGCTGATGGAGTGTTGTATTCCTCATTTGTTTGTTCCAAATAAGAGTTTGTGAAATGTGAAAAATATAGTTCCCTTAGGCAAGGCTTACTACTTCTAAAAATATCAGTGATTTGTATGGAAGAGGATTTTTGAAGCCTTTTTCATATGGAAGAAATTAATTTTGTTTTCTCAAAATTGAGGAAAATGGATTTTTTTTTTTTTTCTAAAAATAGCTTATCTCCTTAAAGCAGAATAGAAAAACTGTGATTTAAGGCTTCTTCAGAAGTCCTTCAGAGAATGCTTATTTGTGTGCTTGTGTACACACAAACATGTGCCGTGGATGTGCAGCATTAAATTGTGATTTTTAAAATGGAGTGACCGTATATATTCCAAATATTCAATTGATAAGTTTATGGAAAAAGGATTTTTCTCTTTCTTCAGAGCAAAAAAAAATTCTTAAAAAATCTCAAAATGGCATTTGTAGGTTGGAAAAAAAAAGAAGACTAATTTTAATAATATTTGGAAACTGCAAAAAAAAAAAAATCAACTAGCCTGTCACTGGTACTCAGGAATTGCCAATAACTCGCTGTTATGCAGACACAGGATGAGACATGAAAGTGACTGTCCATCATCAACGAAGTTTTGACAGCCTGTTGGAAATCCCATAAATGTTTTCAGCCACCAAGCCTTGAGGGAGTGTGACCTTTCCAAAGTGACATGGGAGTGTGCCTTGGATTCCAGTGAGTGGTAGGGAGCATGGGCACCCCTGAAATGCAGCTACTCTTTTTTCTTTCCCTCTGCAGGGCTGCGATCACCACCTCATGCTCCCCTGGTGGGATGCTCCAACTTTTGATGCAGTTTTATGATGTGGCTGAGTGCCACATAAATTGTTTTCACCTGCATGGAGAGGAGTACGTGCTGAGAGTTTTGGACGGGTTTATTTTTAGTGAGACCTGAAATAGATGTATTAAACTGCAAAAATGGTGTGAGTCAGTGCTTTGTGGTCCATCTGCAGTGGTTGGTATCTTTCGGGGATCAGTGTGCCATCTCACTGTGCATGTACAGTGTATCAGGACCACAGATGAGAACAAGTGAACAAATGTCACACTCGTATTTCTTTCTACTTGATGAAGTAACACAGTGGGATGGATAAATGCTCTGTTTCATGACTGACCCACTCTTACAGAAGGGGGACCAGAAGAGTGGGTATGTTACAAATGCGTTGTCACTAGGCATAGCTGAAAAAGGATCTAGAAGGGATCTTCTCATGGTTGGGTGGATTTATTTATTTACTTATTTATTTTAAACACTTCTTATATGTTAATACAAGAGTTTGCCTATGCCGTGCTGGTTGGTTTTGTATGTGCTTAGTGTAGCTTGATTTGTGAGGTGTGTATGTTTGGTCTGACTGCTGACATTTCTTTTTCTTATTTTAGATGTGCATAATAACTATTTTATCCATGTCTTCCAGTTACTAATTTTACTTTTTTGGTGCCATAGCTTTGCAACTGGTATATGGTGTAGTACTTTGTAACATACTTATCTAATTCAGCTATAGGATATACAGATTTTCTTTACATTTGCTTTCCTCTGGATACCTTACTTTAGGTTCTGACCCAGTCATTTGGCCACATTTAATTTGTTTTGGGTCAGGTTATACATTGGTCCCCAGTTACATCTTTCCTGAAAACTTAAATTGCTCGCATTACCTTTTGGCAAGTTAGGCTCCAGGGAGAACAGCCACCGTAAATAATAATGTATGAGATGCAGAGTGAAATTGGATTACTGCTCAGTCATTGTTTTCACTGTGATACGAAGATGATGAGTTAGCAGCTAATGAGTTGCACTGGTTTGCATTGTACCCTCTGACAGATCAGACAAGTTGAATAGCAAACATCAGCCCCCTAGAAGAAAAGATTTAAATGCACAGGATGTCAATTAGGGTTAACACTAATTTCAGCTTCAGTTAACTCTGTGGTAGAGGCAAGGGGAAAAGAAAGATGACCAAAGAGCATATTGTATATCAGTACATCAAAAATGTATCATATAATGGTGTCCAGATTTTGGGCTGAAGAATTTGAATTCAGATCATATGCAGAAACATCCAAATCTCCAGCTCTAGATGCTGCTGGTGGATTTATTGACTTTGGGAAAATTTTTATACTAATCTTCTTCAAGGCAACTGAACCCCATAGTTAGATCGAATTGCCAGCACTGTTTGAGTAATGTGAAGATGTA
>NW_009220774.1:0-16773 GCF_000690835.1 Fulmarus glacialis | reverse complement strand
CAGGAAATGAAAATGTAAATAAACAGTAGATAAAAAGTATTGCTTTTTCAGCAAAATAGAATGTGTTTAAAAGACCAAGCGCGCAGAAAAAGATCTGAAAGCTGTAGTGAATACACAGAATAGATCAGAATACATAGAATAGAGCTCAGAATGTCATGCTATGCTGAAAAGCTTAATATTTACTGTGGAGTATTTATTATAGTTACAGAGCTGTATGTAGCAGGAACAGTAAAATAATAGTACCATTTTAAACTATACTGGAAATATGGCAGACTAGGAAGGTCTAAGCTTATTATTAAGTAATATATATCTTAAGTTTGTACATCCTTTCTTTTGTTTATTTTTTAATCAGCATTTACTTTTTTTTGCTCAGTAGTTTTCTGTAATCTGAAATAGCATCAAATGCTTGTGGAAGCCAAGTTGCAGAAATCACTTCCTAGCTGAAACGCTGAGATCACATGGATGCCTTGTTCCTCTATTCCCAGCAGCACAAAACAGGCTTTCCAGAAGTGATGTGGGGTAACTGAATTTGCAGCTGATAAGATCAAAAGCAATGCTTACTTTATGAAAGTCACAATCGTTTCTTTTATAGCCCCCCCTCCCCCCGGTAGTTTGTGGGTTAATTTAACCTTTTGAAGTACGGGGAACGTGTTCATTGATCAATTAAATCTCTTCCTAAAGTAGAATACTCTGAAAGCATGTGAGTTTGTGTGACCACCTAGTCCTAGAAGACAAAGACCTCATGCAACCCAGCGTTGATTGCTGACATGATACTTATGATAAAGTGATTTACAGACACTTCTAGGAGAGCTGACATCTTTAATGGAAAGGAGAAAATCGTTAAAATAATGTTCTTTTCTTTGTGACTTTTCTCCCATGTTGGAGTTACAGTTACATTGCATAATTGAAAAATCCTTGTGGCATGGTCACTGCATAGAGTTAATAGAAGTTTGTAGGAAGAATGGGAAAATTAATTGACCATAATTCTTTTTATTAATCTAGATTTTTTCTTTTTTTTAAGAGGAAGTAAATAACCATGCAATATAGGAGTCTTTTCATGTGAGAAATAAACTCCTGTGAAAAGGCGCACAGTAGTTTCTCAAATAAAAAGGTTTTAAAAACTTCAAAGGAATAAGCACACAAAGTTCATTTTGGAAATCAGGACAGGGATCTAGTCCACCTGATCTGAATTTCTTTAAGTGCGTATGTTCCTTATGTGATCAGTTGAGAAAGTGCTTTCAAGAGGAGAGAGTTTCTACATAGGTTTTGGCTTGTACTTTTCTGCTTACTGGTACTTGGCTTCAAAAGGAGGTGTGAAAGATGCTCATCAGGTGGTGTAGGCACCCTCCCACACTGGGGGCTGAACAGATCACTGCTGTAATGAGGTATTTAAATTCAGTCATCACTTGAAGACCTTGATAAATGTCATAGTACTGTTACTGCAAGTCTTGTAAAGGTAAAAAAAAAAGAAAAATCTTTGTATGAAAACTTTACAACTAACCAAGAATTAAAAGATGGGGAAGATGAAGTTGTGTGGGTGTAGGCATGCATATATGTATAGGCTTATATTGTCCTGATTGTCGTGTCTGGTAAGGCAAAGGTAGAACATCTGTGCTCAGCTGTAGAGATGAGGGAGGAGATTATGTGTAAGGTTAGCAGAATTAGCAATTTTGCTTTGCTTTTCTTTGTTTGAGGAAAGGGAGGTATTTCACTCCTTCCTGTCTCAGGTATGGAAAAGGAGCCTTTATAGAAGCGAGTTGGTCTGGGTTTGAGAATCTGGGCTATGTCGGCTCTCCTAGAAAGGGCTACAAATAAGAAGACTGACCATGGACTGCTGTTACAGAAAGGAAGGGGAGAGAAAAATAGTTGCTCTCTTCTCTCCTGACTAGACCATGACAACACGTATCAATTTTTAGAGGTATAAATATATTTTTGCTAGATGTTAAAAGGGCTTTATAATTATATAACAGATGAGGATTTTCAGGAGCATTTCAGGACTTTCGATAACACCGCTTCACTCCCCTTGTCTAGTCATTGAGTGTTTGCTGATTTCCCGTAGGTAGAAGTTGTTCTGGAGAAGTGTTTTGTGATTTCCCGTAGGTAGAAGTTGTTCTGGAGAAGTGTTTTGAAGGTAGGGTACATAGATGGTGTTTGAGCTTAAGTTAAAACTGTTTTTTGCCTTTGAAATTTCTTTGCAATGAGTTATTGTGATGCATAGCTTCAGATTGAGGTGCCCAAAACTGCTCTTGCTCTCTCAAATAACAAATAATTGTTGTTCATTCATATCTGTTAGTGGTAAGAGTACTCCAGAATATATGCTCTTTTTCTTTGGTAAAAAAATGTAACCAGCCTGGTTGCATGAATCATTTTCAGGAGAAGGTATGTTAAGTAGTGCTGCTGAGAGGTGTTTTTAAAGGCCCTCACTCATTTAAAAAAAAAAAAAAATTACAGCACTTGTTTCAGACATGGACTTTTAAAAATATCTATGTGATACTTGTTACAGAAGACTTGATAATAAATCATTCCACTGCAGTTTTGTTTTTTCTTATGACATTTAATTCATGTTTTAATGTATTTAAAAGTTGCTTGGATATTTATTACTTGCATTACTACTTCTATATGTTGTTGGCAGAATGCTAGGGAGTAACACTTTAAACAGAATGAGTAGCTGGAATTAAAGACCCTGTTACATCTGATGTCAGTTTTTGTGATCAAAGCTGTGACTTTTGTAATATTATCTCTAAAATACTCTATTGTATTCATAGCTCTGTCTTTTACTTGCGTAAATGGATGTTATGTTTGAACTTCTTACTCTTGAGCTTACTGTTGTATTAAAAAAACCACAAAACAAAATCCCACCAAAAACTCAAAGAAAAACAACAACAAAAAAGCCAGACAACCTCCCTCCCTTGCCAGTCATGATGATATTGAGGGGTATGCAGAAGGCTAAGACAGAAACACCGTGGTCAAGCGTAATCCCACCTCACTGAGCTGTCAAAATTAGGAGTGTGGGATCTAAACTCGGAACCACTCTTTGGACATGCCCCTTTCTGTCTGTTGACTACAGAAGGATTGGAAGGCAATTGTGTTTAAAGGTCAAGTACTTAAGTGGGATGAAGGTGGGCCCTATGCTTTTAGACTGTTCTTCTGTTTTGGCTATATTTGAACTTTGGGACTCAGGAATACTTTCCAGGTCCTGCCTCACAGCCTGTCCATGTCCTAATTTAATTTTGGGGTGAGCCCTGAGCACACACTATTCTTTTCCTCTTCTTTTGCTTCTCCTTTCAACCTGAATCCTGGTTTCCAAGGAAAGGACACATGGCCCACACGAAGGTGGAAGAAAGCTGTAGCGTACTCAGATCAGGTCCTCAGTCTGAATAATTTTACAGCCCACTGCAGAACATGGATACTCTGCAGTGTAGGTGTAGCTTAAAAAGCAGTGAAGTCTGCTGATGGGTCAAGACCTTCTCCACTGAAAATGGAAGAATAGCGGTGACTAAGATGGTGTAACACAGTGGAGGCAAATACAATGACTTTGGCAGAGGGGAAAACCAAGAAACTTCTATTTTACCTTTTTGCAAAGCCACGTACTCACAGACTACGTGGTGCCTAAATTCTAGGGTTTAGTTCCTTTTTAGAACCGGTGGATTCAGCCTTGCAATGGCTGCTGAACAGCACTTGATATCAGTCTGCTTGTAATGGTGTGGGAGAGCAAAACCTTTATTTTGAGAAAGTGATCTCACATGCTATTTTTGAGGTAACATAAGCGCACGGTTGTGCTTCAGTTAGGATGTTCAAGGCCAGATGTCTACTAAGCTTATTTCATTAGGATGGTGAACTTAAAGAGGAGGACTGTAGAAGTAGGTGGTGATGGTGAATTTTAAGTACAGGAAGCAGCTGATGTTCAAAGAGCATCAGGGTATTTATTACAGAAACATAATATGAAGAAACAAGTTTCCAACATGGAAGACTCCAGCCCTGAAAACCTGATGATATTTCTCTGCTAACCTAAACAGATCTGCTTTTGCTTCCTTCCTGAGAAACAAATCTGCCTATAATTGTGAATACTGACTTCTCCACCTACCCTTTGAAATTTTTCCTGTGATAGTTTTAATAATTGTGGCTCATGTATGTGGGAGAAAAGTAGTTGAACACCTAGAATTGTTAATTTTGCCACCAGTCCTTATGAATGACATCTCTCTATAGCTGACAAACATTCTTAGTTGCTCATATGTTTTTTCATATTCACGTTCCCTTTTACATGAGGAGGTATCATATTTCTAAAGATCTTTATAAGGTTTACATTTCATGTAATTAAAAACCTTTATATTTTTAAGTACCAATGGCAATTCTGAATTCTACAGTTACCCTGTAATTGCCAAATATTCTTGCAGAACACTAACAAACGTTTGAAAATCATCATTGTCCTGCCCACATTTTTGATCAATTCCTTTAGAATTCCTTTAGAATAAGAGCGTGGATGAGGATTAACTTTTGCAAGCTGGCGAGTTTGCATTTTTGTTTTCAGTACAACGACTCCGAAGTCATGACACTTGCACAGGACTTACTGCTGGTGGGATATGGCTTGTCTTTTGGTTAGTACAGTATCATCCACCGTGGTGTCAAATACAGAAAATGTAGGATATGGTTACAGAAATCCTATGACTGTGACATTTTCCTCCTTTTAAAAAAAAAAGTATTATTTGAAATTTTTTTGGCTGATCTAAATGTTGTAAGGCAATGTGTGTAAAAACCCCAACAGTGTAATGTCAGATGCAGTTTCTCTGAAAACTGTAAGATGGAGACAAAAAGAACTTGAGCCTGATTGCAGTTGCACATAGTATTTTCATTTTTATGATTGTGCCTTAGCAGTAGAAGAGATGTGCTTTGTGAAGAAAACTCTTGCATCGGTTGGCCTCCAACAATACTAGATTTTTCCATCTTGAAGCAAGAGAAAGTTACTCAATAGCCAAACTCAGAAGAAGTTTTAACAACCAGAAATTTTCTTGCAATTTGGGAAAATTGATTTCCAAAGGAGGGAGTTGTATCTTTAGGATTTTCCACTCGCACATTTACAATACCACTAAGAGCTTCCACGTTTTTCTTTGCTTATATGGAGTGCTTGCGCTCCTTCACAGAGAGCCTGTGCTCCTGGAGGATGTAGAATTAAGACCCATGAGAATTTCAGTATTACAAAACTTTAAAATAGGTGACTTTGAAGCAGAAGAAAACACAACTAATATAAATAGTGAAATATACTTGTGAGTCACTAGCATTCCATGCTAAAGTCTCCTTCTATTAGGCTACTAATAATAGCATCAGTTTTATTAACCATTACACTTCTCGTGTTTCTTGAATTTTCCTTGAGCTCTGTGACAAATACTGAGGAAAAATGGGGTGAATGTTCTTTTGAGATTTGTGTTCACTTTTATTCTGAGCGATTTCCAAAATCTATCAAGACAGGTAAGTACTGTTCTGTTCCTTTCATGGGAATAAAAAGGTGCGCGAGTTCGGTCTGTCTGGAATGGGTTACCAGAAGGAAACAGGGAAACCTAGTGACTTTGACTAAATTTTTGAATTTTATCTGGTAGTTGACATGAGTTTATAAATTCTTTTAGATTAAAAGGTTATGTATTTTGTCATCCAAATATAAAAATGTTTGCATGGTTTGAGGGGAGGCTTGGCATTGGACAGGGCAAGTAGACAACAATTATTTCCCCAAGTTCCTAAGGGTTGGTGGTCCAGTGCTGAGGGATGTTCCAACTTCTCCAAAACACTGGTGGGTGCTTCTTGCTAATCACGATCTAGAATTGTGTTTTCTTATTTTAGACGTCTCTATTCTAACAGAGTTTCCAATTTTTGCACTCAAATGTTTACCATATTTTTTTTTTAATCCACTTTCATAGTATGTGTTGTTTCCATTTAAACTTACCTGAGATGTAAAATTAACTCAGGTAAATCGCACAAATAAAATGTGAGGAGTTGGTAAAAGTTAAGTGATGTTGCAGATTAATTTCTGGGAGCACCTGCAGCCCAGGGAATTTGAGGATCCAGTTGGAGATTGCTGGGCCCAGGAACAACAGTTGACCTTCCATAGATGTGAATCAGCAAGTTAAGAGGCTTGGTAAATTCACTTCTAATAATAAACATTCATTAACTGTCAGAGCAAAAAATGACCAGGACCTTTAACGTTCTTCGCTAAGAAAATCTCCTTCTAATGGGGTCCTATGGCAACATGTTTCAGATGCATAAATCAGTGGCTAAAATCCTCTTCCATCTATGACACAGACTCTGGACAATGTGTGCTCATTATTTTTTACTTAAGTATTTTCATTTGTGTTTCATGGGAGAGTAGTGGCTTAGTCATATCACTCCAATGTTATATCTGATTTTCCTAAAAGAAATTTTCTTTAAAAAAAAAAAATCCTCAAATGTCCCAAGCAGAAAAGAAAGCAGATATTAAAAAAAAAAAAAAAAAAAAAAGAGGGAAAACTTAGTGAAATGAGAACACATCATCTCAAGTTTAAACTCTAGGAGTGTCATTTTCTCGTAGTGAGTTTTCTGAGGCCTGCTAAGTAATGCACCTCCTGCATGTTTTTGTAGTAATTGTGTTACAGTGCAGTTGCTTTGTACTGGGGAGAGACAATTATTGGGCCATAATCCCTGCTAAAAAAGATCTATTATGATTTTCCTGCTTTTAAGTTGAAATACCTGGGTTTCATTATAAAAGGTGAATTGTTCAACACATTCTTGACTGTGGTTTTTTTCTAGTGGTTTGCCAGATAACCTGGCACCAAAGAGTAAAATTTGATTTTATTCTTTTCTAGTGAAAAAGAAATGGGAAAACTTTGAAAGAGTATTTCTGTTGGCCTTTTTTTTGAAAGATAAATTCATAGTGGAAAATAAGGAGTACAGTAAAGCAGAGAGAGCACACGCACTACACTGACCTGTTTCGTCTGTATTTTCATCTGGTTGTGATAATCCTGGATGATACTCCTTAATTCTGCTAAGACTATTTACGAGAAGCTGTGGTCTTTTTTTACTTTTTTAAATGGTTTGAAAGTAATACTATTGTAATGGTGTTAGATAGTCCGGAGTTTGAAAACTAGTCATACTTCGAGAACAGTAACAATTGACAAAACAATTGACTTCTCAAAACTGGAAAAAGTGAGTCAAATGCTCTTGAGGTGAAATAGTTGTATTGTCCAGACAGAGGCATCAGGGCTTGCAGGCCTCCCCCAGTGCTTTCTTTCCTCCTGGAATAAACACCTTTACCTCTTGTAACCATGATAGCCCTCTTGCCCAATATGAGTTACACTAAAATTACATTCTGGCTGTGATGAACTGGTTTGTTTGCACTAGATTTGAGAATGACATCACAGCTCTCCCCTTTGTGTAATTGGTTTGACAGCATTGGAGTAAAGAGCTTTTGCCCTGTGAGATGTTTGATTCCTATCCATGACTGTTTTCTCCTTCCTCTTCGGGGAGGAGAAGACTCTTAGTTTTGTATATAAAAACATGCTTTAATGTTTAATTAGTATTGAATTGAAATGTTTCCGAATTGATTCATGTCCATGAAAAAAATTCTTTTAAGTTTCTCTAAACAGTTCCCTACGCTTCCCAGGTTGCCATTGAGGAAAAAATGGTTTATTTTGTGTATGTATCTGTACATTTTGTATAATTTTTGGTTGAAAGATTAACTTTGGAAGGTGAACAGTTAAATATTAGACACCGTGTTATTGCACCAGTGCGGAATGGCAAAGATCACTACCTCCTGCTGTTGCACATTGAGACTAAGCATTTTTGGGTACAGAGAACACTGGCGTTCTAATTTCCCATTCTGCTGTCTACAGTAATGAATTTTCAGTATGCTAATGAAAAGTCTAGGAAAATTGGAAGACAGAAGCTGGCAGGTGAAGATGACAAATTTATTTTGGCCTTACTGTTGGCTAAAGGAGAGCTGGAAAAGCTGGAGACTGCCAGACAGAGCTTCCTGGCAAGGAGAATTGACCTATCTCATACCTTTGGAAAAAGCTCTCTATATGACTAGTTGTGGTACAAAATTCTTTCTCATTGCATCTGGGAAATCGTTTGCAGCCTGTTACCATCAGTCCGGAGACTGGAATGTCCTGCCTCTGCAACTGATTTACATCCTGGGCCAAGGCGCAATAAATAAGATTGACAGAGAAAGCCATCAGTGATAGTCATCCTTTTTTGTTCTAAGTCTGGTGATTACATAGGCTTAAAGTGGATTTTGTCTTTTTATAGTTCAATCTTTTCTCTTTTTTTAATTATTGCTTTCCATTTCTTTGGTACCTTCGCGTCCCAGATGAACCTTGGCTCCTCACATTGTGTTGGACTATGGATGAACACCTTGCAAAGAGATTTGCTTAGGCATTGTGGCAACCACACAAACTGAATTGCAGAATAATACTTTCAAAAAGTTCAAAACAAGCTTGGTCTGTTTTTTTCATTTTAGGCTTATAAATTACTCTTGTTAATCTCATATTACTACATTTTTTAATCTTTTTGCAGTGTCTAGAATCTATTGCTGTAATGCAAGAACAGTGTGATCTTATGACTGGTGAGGTAACTCTGTTATTTCAGTAAGGTTTTTTCAGTTTATTTGAAGGGGCACAAAATCAGGGAGACCAAACAGGCTGGAGGAGGTAAGTTACTCCTGTAAGTCATGCTAAATAGGAAATTAAGGGGGGAAAAAACCCAACCCACCGTGATTGTTTTAACATCTTTACAGTAAATGGGAAAATTAATACAAATTAAAGGTCATTTGTTCTTTGCGCTGATCTTCCATGATCAGTGGTGATCATGGAGGCCTGCATTTTTTCCCTGTTCGTGTTTTTATTTTAGCTGTAGAAACATAGTTTCATAGGAAGGCTGCTTGAAGCTATTGCAGGTGCTCTTTGTGATACCCTGCTGCTTAGTGAGAAGGGATAGAAGTATTAAATTGCTAACAATTACATCCTTTCCCTAAGGTGATCTTTTAGGCGAGTTGAATTAGAATACTAATAGCAATTTGATTAGAATTTGAATACTAACAAAAACAAAAGAGAAGCAGCTTAAAACTTCAGGTTTTGTCCCCACTTTCACCTGTCCTGCTTTTTGGGAGGGTGGTCTTCGAGGTCTGGGGGTGAGGTTTGAGGGAATTTGAGTCAAGAAGCTGGCCAGCTGGGAAACATATCCCTGTTGTTCATACTGCACAGCTGTAAGATTTCTGCCGCTAGCAATGTGACTTCTTGCAAAAGCTGTGCTTCCCAATGCCAATTCTGGTTCTGGAAGCTCTGTAATGGGATGCCTCTTAGAAGTAGTTAGGTAACAAGACAAAATCCCTCAGCACTTTCCAGTTTCTCATCCCTGGAAGAGGGAAGTTGAAGTTGGCTATTTTAACTTCTTTCTGATGTATTCATATGCTGAATCCGTTTTCTTGGTGGGAACGCATATTGCATTCTGGCATTGCTGCTTCACATATGGCTCAAGAGGCTCGGATCAGGTTCCTGAACATGGAATTAATCTCATTCTCTGGCTATTTCCGCATCCCTTCCATCATCCTGAACTGTATCAGATCAATGCCAGGTTTCCGCAGGATTAAAACTTAGAAGAGTCTAATAATATTAACCCTACCTCCCAGCTTTCTACATTAAAGATGTTGAACAGTGTTTTTTGATCTCATTTCTAGAAAATGAGAGACAGTGAGTGGAATAATATGTTATTAGATGGTGATAGTTAATGGTTATTAGAGGGCTTAGGGATTTTTTTTTTAAATACATTTAAGTAATGTAGTTTATTTTTTTCACAAAGTAATTCCTTGCTGAAATAACACTATGTGTACTGACAGTTACCCTCATAGTAAAACTTTAGAAAGAAGTTCTTGTTAATTAATATTCAGTTGTTTGAAATATTTAATAGATGAACAGTGTTGAGATTGGTAGAAGAGAACGTGAATTTATTCAGTTGAACTGTGTTGTCAGTATTTCCCAAAAGTATTTTAGAGCTCCTTTTTGAAGATTTAAGCATTATGTTGATACACAAATATACATTGAAGTGTAGCTACTTGGCTCTTTTTTGTCAAACTACTGAATCAATCTTGCTTGCTTTGGCATCCAAATTTTAGATACTCAAATGAGAGGCTTAAAAATATTGAAGACTAAATCTTCCAAGATTGCTTTCAAATCCTGTTTCCTTCTTGGTTGCTGTAGCAGATTCCAGACATGACTTCTCTATGTTTATTAACTCTGTACATCTATTAACTGTTTATGTGCAAAAATATATGGGTACAAATTCTGTGATAACATGACATCAGTCAATAATAGTCACATCAGATGCTGCCTGCTCCCTGTCTGCTACTCCAAAAAGGTAGCCTCATGTGAACTAGCAGTTGATCTGGAGTAGGTGACTATATAATTATGTTGCTTATCTGTTGTTTCAGATGATTATAGACAGTTTGTATGCTTCACTTTGAAGGATGGGCAACTCTGTAGCTTACATCCTCTTGATGATGTCTGCTGTGCTCCTTTCTGTCTAACTGGGATGCCTCCATTTTGCCTAATGGAATACTTGTTTTGGTAGCAATTGAGCAACAGCTGAGCAGTGCATTCCCAAGCCTTTTCTCCCCTGTCTTTATTATATCTATCTTTAAGCTTGGATGTATGATAGAGCTAGCCGACTCGGTATCAAGGGATCACAGTAGTTCCCTACGTAATTCTGAATCTTATTTTCCTGTAATGGAAGAGAGTATTTGCCTCAAAAAAGAGCAGTGGTAATGTAGACTGTTCTCATTTTCACTAGTGCTGTTTCGTTGTGATAAATGTCTATGAAATCTGTATGATTCAGATAAATACCAGTTTTAATGGTACACAAAGATAATGGTCTGCTTTTATGGAAAAAATGCACATTTGGAATCACACAGTATGAAAAATAATTCACAAAAAACGTAATAGAAAGGAGGAGAGGAACTTCTCAAAAATACTCATGATAGAAGATCTCTCTCTGCTAGGTCTCTGGTTTTGAAGTGTAAAGCTCCTATGGATACTACTGGAGATGTATACCTGTGCAGGGAAAACTCTTTGTCAGAAAGTGTTTTGGCTGCCTCCTTGCCATTTGTTTCCTGAGGTGCCAAATGTATATGTAACAGAAGTGGGAGCTGAAGGACTGAAAACTCTCAAGTTTCTAACTTAGGTCTCTAACTTTCACTATCTCTAACTTTCACTGTCAGGGAGATAAAACAACTTCCCTTGCTCCGCAGCTGTCAATATAAGAGACTTTAATTTTCATCGGTAGTATTCCACTGACATAAAAATATAATTTAAATATAGTATTGAAATCCATGGTGAAGGTGGATTTATACTTGTCACTGTTTTTTATTGTTTTAGTCATCACTCCATTTCTTTAGCTACTTCAAAAGGGCACTGCTAAAAGTTGATGCTATTATTTTTCACTTTATATATAAGTCTTGTTCTGAGGCATTACTGTGTATCACCATTTGCCTTTTGCAGTGGCTGTAACTGAAAGCCATAGCTAAACCTTTCTGTTTTCCCAGGAGTTTTATGCAACTGAAGTCAGATGCTGGGAATTTGGACCTTCATGTTAACGCTCTTGGTCACTCCCTCTATTTCATCAGGCCCATATCTCTGGGTTTGGTGGCCCTTTTGAAAATGCCGAAGCATTTTAGGATGTTCATCATACCATGGCCATGGGAGTGGGGTTTTGCCTCTGGGCAGTTCAGTCTTGGTGGTTGCACAGCTGTTGTTACAAGAATGGTGGTACTTTCCTCTTTTCAATCACAGTCAGCTCCCAGGCAGCAGTATTTTTGTAAATAGTATAGTAAAGTCCCGATCTTGATCTCACTAAGGTTAACGGAAGTATTTTTCTTTGATTGTAGGATCTTTTGTTCGGACTGTAGGCTTTTAAGGAGATAGAAGCATACAAGGATTTAATTTTTCATATTAGTATTAACTGAGATGATTTGAACCCCACTGTTAAGTATTTAGTCAAGTAACAAAATGCTTATGCTTCACAGCGGTGCAGCACGTTTGGGTAACTATCATGTCACTGAAGTTATTCCAGTGTAAAATTGATGAGCTCTAGTATAGAATCGAGTCATGAATATCTTACCTTTCTACTGTTTTTGTCACACAAATACGATAGGATAAACCAAGAAAGTGTCACTTTTGGCATCAGAATTCTCTGGGTTTTCTTAGTATGTCTTCCACTAAAATAAAATAAAGTGCTATCACTGGTCATCTTACTTTGTGCCTTACAACACTGGCTGTTCTTAAAAAAGCTTTCACTTCTGGTTTTATATGATTTCGTAAGAATCCCTTGTCTGTATTAGAAAAGGTAAGATTTTGGCTTCGGTGGTAACAGGAAATTTTGGTAATATGAATGCTAAAGATTCAAAAAAGATTCAAGTGTTGAAAGCAATGCAAGAGAGGCTATTAAAAAAACCCAGACAAAACCAAACAAACTTATGAATTTTAAACCATTCTTTATTTTTTAGTATCGGGAATAGGCAGAACTTAAAAATCTAGAAAGATTTTGAAATTCAAAAGCTAGATTCTCTCCAGATCACAGGGAGTTGGAATGGCTTAAAAAGAGTTACTGGAAAAAAATCCCCCAAATGCAGCTTCTACTGGTAGGTTCAGGTTACACAGCAAAAAGAGGGATTGCCCAGATTTATCCATGGGGTGTTTGTATAACAGGACAATTTAAAGTTAAGGCTAGTGTTCTGCACTAAAACTGGCAGTGTTGGAAGAGACGAGAGGAACAGTGAATATTTTTTTTATTATTGTTAATCTTATCTAAAATGAGGACTTTACTGTGCAGAAAATTTGAATAGCAGGGGATGTGTGAGGTTTTATAGCCTGCACTGTAGGATAGACTTAGTGCATTTATTATTAAGCATTTGATGGAAAAAAAGATTATATTAGAAGTATGAAAAGCACCTCCAACAGATGACTGGAAAGAGATTAAAAGATGAAGCTCTCACTGATCTCAGCGTTAGTCTTAGGACCTGAGTTCTGAATATCTAAGCTGTAGTATTTTAAAGACGTTGCTGAAAAATGAAGGGAAATTAAAAATCATGGGTTTATTTTTTCACTTAAAAAGGAGAAGTCTTCTCGTTTCCTTGCTAGAATAGCGGAGGATGCTGTCAGACTCCTGAGTTCTTTGTGACCAGCTCAGGAGACTGTGGCTAAAATCAGCACTAAGCCTGTCCTGAGGTAATGGTCATTGTTAAACCTCAGTTGACTGAATTGACAGCTGCCACGCAGAATAAATTTCTGTTGTGCTTTTAAATCTCTAATGTTTTACAAGGATATGTACATTCAGGTCTTCTACATATCTCAGACTATTCCCTGAGTGATGCATCGAGTGTGATGACCCATAAAGATCTTTCCTTTGTGCTGGGCAATCATTTAGTGCTAAACAAGTTAGGGAAGAACAGTTCAAAAGTAATAGCAACAGCATGGCTTCGTTTTAGTCTACATGATAAATGTGTTGTATGCATCATGTGAAATTATTGCTGGGACCTGCCACAGAAAAGGAAGAACACAGCTGACTGTTTAGTATGTTCCTTACACAGCGCTGAATGTATGACATGGAGAGTAAGAGCCTGTGCTGGTGCAGGAGCTGACCTTATCAAAGGAGAAAATAGTTTTAAAAATGTATGAATCTTTCTAATGATTCTGTGTAAGAGCATGGGGAAAAACTTGGTTGTGCCTGGGACATGGTAGTCCATTTAATTTCATCGTTTTTGACCTGATTTGTTGTTGTTCTACTTCTGTTGAATAGTGATGCAAGTTCCTCAATTTCAGTGGTGATCTAACTTTGCCAAAGGAGTTGCATGGATGCAAGGCACACGCATCATTATTATTTAAATGTTTACATTACAGTACCACTTGGATAGGTGGGAGGTGAGGATGCCTCTGTGTCCTGTATGAGGGAAACAAAGTGCATGGGAATGTGTGGAGTGATGGGATAAAAAGACAATTTAAAAAGAGAAGTAGGAAGATTTTGCAGGCTGTACACATAAATCACACTTATGAAAATCCGGTTTTTGAATCAAGACATCTTTCTTGAATGGAAACAAAAGTAGATACACTGTAAAATTTTAACTCTGTAACTTTACCATTTCTGTACATTTTGATGTCAAAGCTTTTGATAGATAGTGTTTATCACAGGGACTAATCATTGCAGAAGATAAATAGGTTGCATTAATACACAAATTCATATACACACCATGTGGAATGTCATTACATGTTTCATTTGTAACTTTAAAATGTCTCTTATGAAGGCTATATTGCTAGTGAAGATGACCTAGCTCATCAAGCAAAATCTTCCAGTTGCATGTGTTATAAATTGCAGTCGATGCTGCCCCCCTGCTTTTTATGTATTTGTACACCAGCTACCCTCTTTCTAGACCTGGGGAATCCCATGTTTTGTTTTAGTAGCCATGAAGCCCAGAAGTCACAGACAACAGCTTTGTAATGTGGAAATTAATGTAAAAGTCAAATAAGGAGTGTTTTTGTGCTTTTAAAGCTGTTTAATGTTAATATAAAAAAAAAAAATCAGTTGGCAGTTTTTGTTTTCCATTTATTGTTAAATTAACTTTTCAGTATAACTCAAAAGATTTTTTTTTTTTCCCCATTTTTCATTCTCATTCAGAATATTTAATGGAGAGTTAAAATCGAGTAAGAATTGCAAGATAAGACTTCTTAAAAACAAACACAAAACAAAACAAACCACAAAAACTTTCTCTACATCATTCTGGAGTGCACTATTGTAATTCTGCCTATTTTGTAATGGTAAGTGCCTGTTCTGAGTTCAGCCTGATACCACCAAATTAAAAGGTTGGTTAACTAGAAGATTATATACATTAAAAAATGTATATAAATATAATATAAAATTGTTCTCTCATACTCTTGATTTCTTTGAAAATGTTAATTCTTTGTCTAGATTTTTTTTCATTCATGCTATGTGACATTTTTTATATTTGTTTTTTATTTTTAATGTATGAACAAAAGACTCTCAGAGTCAACTACAGGAAAAATGTGGGCATGCTTTGTTAGATGGCATTCTTGGTTCTTTTTATTGCTCATTTATGTCAGTTTTCCATACCACTCATGTCTGACTCTAGCAGAAAGTCTTAGAAAATTATCTGGATGGGGAGAGCATTCATTTTCCTCACTGCAGCTCTTCTGGAAACTCTTTTTTCTTACGGCAGCCTTTGAGTGTCAGAAGGCAATCTTTGTACAATGGGGGTACTTCTCTCCCTGGCAGGGCTCCAGAGGGGAGCCATTCGTTTAGATTCTTCCATGCCTGCTTGCAAGTCAGCTGAGGAAGTTTCCGTCTTCCTGCTAGGCAACACGGAAAGGTCATCGTGCTGTTTTGGGGGAAGGAAACGAACCCAGGCGTTCGCAGTGCCACACATAACGTTGTCCATAAAGGCAGCCCTTTGTTTTACAGAACATGCACAGTTTGTCTTCCCTTTATCCCCACTTTCTTTCTTTTCTCCATTTTCTGCTGCTTGTTAATGTGTGTGTAGAACCTGAAAGTTAGTTTTACGTTATTTAAGTAACTGTATTTGCCTCAGAGCTGTATGGTTGCACTTGGGAAAACAAAGTCAACAACACAGTTGACTTTTAGATAGGCCATAAGCATGAACAGGGGATAAAAGAAAAAAAAAAAAAAAGAAAAATGCTGTATCTGTTCTGTAAAAATTATGTAAACCTGTGAGTAGTATTTGCTAGAATACAAATTTGTTATAGGTTATTGGTTACTAAACTGTGAATTATTTCACATGCGTATCCTACTTGAATAAGTGTGTTTCATCCTAGTTATTTTGAATGTTTGATATTCTATAATTACTGTGGTTGTCATACTTCCCCCCCACTTCCTGGTTGAACACCATGTGGTTTGCTTAAGAAGAATAGAAAATAATTACTAACACGTCAACAGTACATAGTTTTAAGGAAAAGCGACCTCTGCTGTAATTCTTAATGATTTCCAGATTCAGGAGTATATGCTTTTTTCCCTGAAGTGCCACGATTTCCTAAATCCTAGCAAAACAACTTTCTGAATGTCTCTGTGAGAATGCAGGAGAGTCCTTTATCCTTGCTTACTGGATTATCATGGATGGGAAAGTTAGTATATGTGGTGATGCTTAACTCTAATAAGAGTAAAATTTTGAAAGTAATTCTGTCTGGACCTTTGCACCCAGCTGATGTTCCGGTGGTATCTTAAAATTACCCTTACTACGCTTACTAAATTACCAGCTTCAACAGATCTTATGCAGACATGAAATTAAACCTTTCTTAGTAGACTGAGGTTGAAGGAGGCTATTGGTTTGGAGTATGTATAGGCCCTGCCACTAGAAATCCTGATTACTTTGCATTGGTGATTATGGTGGTGCAAGAAGGGTCCGTATACCCTGGTTGTCTGTTGGCTGCTTTGTAGCAGGGCTTGCTCCGGTTTTCCCCTCCATGGGAAGCCTGTGCTGAGCTCTGCCTCTTTCTCTCTGCGGCTCCCAGACGTACCACTTGCAGTTAGTATAACTGAAGCTAATTTCATGTCAGCTGCCTGTGTAGTTATTCATTTTTGCTAAACAGCTGCTTATGGTTTTATCTTATTCTATATTTATTAATTATACTGCTTCCTGTGTTGCTTGTGCAGAATAGTGTACTTAGACATGCTAAAACTGTTTAGATGAAATTGTAGATGTACGTGGTTCAGCCTTTCACCTGCAGCTTATTGGGGTGC
>NW_009220773.1:0-48565 GCF_000690835.1 Fulmarus glacialis | reverse complement strand
CCTTTATGATTCTATGATTCTATGAAATAGGGTCCCTGTGCACTTGCAAGCATTTTCCTGGCCTCAGACCAGTTGGATCAGTTATGTGTTCCCTTGTTCAGATTTCTGTCCCCTTCTGCACCTAACAGCCTCACATGGAACCCAGCTTTGGTGTCACAAAGTGTCACTGGAGCTCTCTGGGAGTATAGACTCAGAAGTGCATCGTGGGATTGGGCTCTAGCTTAAATTGACAGTACTTCAGAAAGTCTTCTAGATCTGCATTGTGAGTGTCTGTCTTACCTGTCATACTGTTTAAGATAAAGATAAACTGATAAAATACATGCCTTGAACAATGTCAGGCAACATTGATGCCTCTCTTCTACCTACCAACCAAGGAGACAAGATTTGTATTTAGTGACAATGATGTGCCATTTTCCTGAGGGTAGTGAGGGAGGATTCTTAAAGGATAGCTGTGAAATTATTCTGTGAACACTGTGTCTACTTAGTCTAAAAGTGCTGGGTCCCTAATTGAGTCGTTCGCAGCAGTCTTACACTGATCGCTCATGTCTAGTGGTTGTTTATTATTATTATTAGTGTACGCAGTGCATAAAACCATTTTCATGCTCATATTTAGTGTTTCTGCGCTAAAAAACCCTCACAACACAACTTGGTTAGTGAATTAAAAGCTTTAGGATATGTGTTTCTTGAGAGGAGGGGTGGGGAGTGATACAGTCTCAGGCCAGCTGGGGGAAGCCTGGAGCATCTGCTAGGAGAGGATAATCTTTTACCCCTTACCCCTTATACTCATTTGGGGGATGAAGCGCAGCAAAATGTGCGTAAAGCAAGAGCTCAGGAACAATTGAAGGGGCTGTGGGGAAGAGCCTCTGTGAGAGCCCAGTGGAGCTGGAAGCAGTTAGCTGTAGGCAAGGGCTGTGCTCAGCAGGTCTTGTGCTGGGATTGCTGATGGTGGCTATGTGTTCCTGGGGTGCCTGGCACACAGCTGTCCAGCCCCTCTCATCCAGCGTTGACAGAACACCCTCAGCCCAGCGCTTGTCTTTAGGACAGCAATTGTGTGACTTTAGAAACAACTGCATCGTTGCTGGTTCTCCCCAGCTCCTGCTAGCCTGTACTGAGGACACCATAGGGACAATGGTCGACGTTACCACATAGATAAGATAGGCTGGCAGTAGGGGGATTTAAGTGCCGAGCATGGCACCTTGCAAAACCGGGCAGATAAAGCTGCTTTTAACTACACAAAATGCTCCTCTCTGCTCTTATCCCTTATGTTTGTTCATCCTTAAGGCAAAGAGGAAGAAAGAGTCATGCTTGTCTACCTGAATGGTTTTCCTAATAACATAATGCTTCAGGAGGTATCTGGTGTTATATAAAAGGAAATAATCACATCCTTCTTGGCATCTGTCATTCATCTGTTTCTCCGGGGGAGTAGGCTCCAGCTCTTCCCAGAGCCAATCTTGCAATGTCACTGTGCTCCCCTTGGCTGCTCAGCAGTTGGAGATATTGCAGCCCTGCCCAGGGCTTGTGCTGGCAGCATTCTTAGGGTTTTGAAAGCAGTCTTACGCAGACATGAACTTTGATTTTTGGATCCCTTTGCAAGTTGCTGATACATACTGGTCATAGCCAAATAATGACAAGCTAATGTCTGAGCTGCTCATATCTGTGTTGCACCTAAAAAATGGAATACTTTCCCTTATTTAAAAGTGCAGCAAAATCAGATGTCTCTAACAGCTTCGAGGAGCTTCAAGTTTGACTCAGCCATGCCTGTACTGCCAACATACAGCTTTCCAGAAGGTTAGAAGGAAAGTTATAAATATATTTGATACATAATTCTGCAGCAACAGCAGACAAATTTTGTGATTTAGGCTGTTCGTTCTCTTGGTTTCCTTGCAAAAGCTTAGGCTGGTTGCTAGGCAACTGGCATAAAAAAAAGTACGTTTCTCTTTGCATTGCAGGCAGGAACCTTGGGAGCAGCAGAGGCCTTGGATAGCTCCTTAAATAGCATTGCTGGGAATGAAAGTTAAAATATTGAACATTCATTGGTTAACGATCCTGTTACAAAGGTCATATATCTAGGGAATATTCAATAGTTTGGTTTCCTTTGGTGCAAGAGAAAGATTAGAAGGGGGTGTGCCTGTGTGCTGTAGATAATACAAAAAATGGAAATTTCCAAAGATGCCCGACTGTTGAGAAGAATACCTAGGTGGGCTATATAATTGCCTTCAGGCTTAACTCTCTTTTCTTAACAGAAAGTGTGAAGTGGGGTGTTTGTCACATTAGCAAGGACAAATTTATGCTTATACATCTTAGAATTTAAGAGGTACTTTTAAAAGTGAATATTTGAAGCTGCTTAACTCCAATGCTCTAATTTGCTAAATACAAGGTAAAAGAAAAGGGGGAGAATTGGTCCCTGTGTTGAGAGAAATAAATGTCTTAGGGGAGTAATGTTCATGCTGAGTGATTCACAGAAATCTAGAAATTCAGTGGAAAGCTAACACCAAAATAACTAATTCCAGAGTTCTTAACTGTTGGCTCACTCTATGTTATCTTCCTGTATTGGTTCAAGATCATTTATAGCTAGATGGCTGTAAATCCCAGGATACAGGGAATACTAATTCTTGCATAATGATGAAAGATTCCCCCCTTCCCCACAATCCCTTTAAAATAGTGCAGTTTTTAAAATCAGACAGGATGATGCTAGAAATAAAGCAGTACTAGCTGTGGAGATTTGGCTGTGTACTAAACTGCCAGGTGAATTGGGAATGAGGCTGTCTACCAAAACTACCACCTTGAGGAACATTTTTCCCTCTGGCTGAAAAGTATTTCCAAAGAAGCAAAAAAGTAGAAGGGTTTTGGAACCTTTGCAAGAGAAGAGCAACTGTTTATGGTGTGTCATGCCTGGCATGATTTACTGTCTAGAAATTCTTCCTTTTACTTACATTTATGGTTTCCTTATCTTCTAAATATGAAACGAATCTCTGACGTCCCCCTTTTGTTGCTTTGGTATGGTGGGAGAGGAGGGGAAAGAATGAAAATTGTGTTGGAGTGAGCTGGGAAAACCAGCATTTGGGCAGCATCTGTGTGTTTGCCGTAATCAATAGCGAGAACTCTTGAGCCTTTTGGAAAAGTAAGAAAGGGAATTAACTATAGACTGTTCTTCATTCTGTACTGCTCATGTGCAAACATCTTTAAGGAGTATGCTTGCATGCTTCATTATATAATTAGTAAATGGGGAATGGGAGTTGTGTTTTGTATTTGGATAGAAGTTTTTCTTTCCATTTTAATCCCTTATAGGATTCAAAACCATGGGTGCTGTAATTACTTAGGGGGAGGTGTCCTCTCCATCCTTCTCCTTCCCCATAGCTTCCTTGTGATTTCTTGCTGCAGATGGAGAAGCGCCCCCCCATATTGGATGTGGTACATAGAGCTCTTTCAGAAGTCTGTATCGAAATCAACCATTTGTCAGTATTGCTTGCTACTTCCCAGAAACTGCGTTTCCTAATTTTCTTTTCATAAATTATTGTGGAGCATGTTTGTGATCTCTGCAGAAGAAAAATATTGTATGCAAGTAGATGAGGTGAGGAAAAAACTGACAGAGAAAACCAGCTTCCTATAGATACTGGATTTAAATATGAAACAGTAGTGCCATGTCCTTCCGTCTCCATTGCAAAAAAACCCACAAAGTTGTTGGTGTGTGAAGGATGGACATGCCCAACTCAGGTAATTGAAATTCTTAAGTCCCTTACACAGTTCAACTTTTTTTTTTTTTTTTAATGGCTGAACATTCCCATTAAAGCAGTGTTTTCACTCCATAACCTGATTTGAGCTCTGTGCTTTGTTGGTCATAACAAAGGGTCATGAATCTCCTTAAACCTGATGAGGATCCCAAGGCTGAGAACTCCTACATTAGACCTCCCATAAACAGAATTGAAACCCCCATGAGGCAGCTGTTGGCAAGCTTGCCATTTCTTTAAACCATGTCTGTTTAACGGGTTTTTGTGTGTTTGGGGGGGGACTTAAAAGCCTTTCTCCCAGAGAGAGGCCAAATGAGACCCAGAGGCAAATCCCTCATTTTCTGAAATCTTTGGGAACTGGTTTCAGTGCAGTCGTTATAATCCATCAATTAGCAAGCTAAACAGAAAGAACTTAAACCCTGGCTTGAATTTTGATGTGAGCCCCTCTGAAGCTCAGAATTATGAGTAGGAAGCATGCGCTCACTTGGAGTTCAAGCTCTGCTCTTCTCAAAACATGCCTCACCAATAAATCTAATTATTATTGCCTTGCAATGAATCTCACAAACAATGCGCTTGGCTGCCTGGTCCACCCACGCTAAGTGAAAGAATACGTACATTTTAATTATCAGATTATTTCAATGTTACACAAATGCTGTTTCATATTAAATATTTTTACAAACCAGTGACATTTGTGTTCAATACTGAGTGGATCATATTTGTTCCCTGCCTATTAATGTCTGTAATTAATATCTTTAAAACACTTTGATATTATATGTCACGCCAGTCTCCCCTAAGGTCACTGTGGGAGTGGAATATTCTTTCTACCATCGTTCCTTGGCTAACATTTTTGTCATCTATATATAATTTCTGCTGAGTAAAGTTTTCAAGGTGAAATTATATAGATCTCTTGAATTTTTAAAATGCAGCTGGGGAGAAAGGCTTCATGCTACCCTGTTTCTAAAACCACTTCTGCTCCATATGTTTAATTGCAAATTTTATAAACTTCTACAAAGTGACATAACTTTGTAAATGTTTTAGAAGCAGTGTGGAAACTGTGGCTCTCACTCTGTAAATGAATGTTCAGAAGCTCCTGAGTGCACGTGATAAAGTGACTCCACACGAGGTGTTTGGGTGTAGGCACAGGGTAGGATTTTCTGCTTTGCGGTATTCAGTAGTCACTGTTTTGCTGTTGCCTCCTAAACAGACTCAGGATAGACATGAGAAGTGCTCTGCGGTATTGGAGGCTGCAGGGCTGGCTGGTCCTGAGGACCAGCCTTACTCAATGGACAGGCTGCAGATGGGGAGGGAGCAGAGTTGAAGAGGAACTGGCAAGGAGCCGGGTTGTATCACTTCTCTTCTGGTGTAGACCCTGGAAGGTCCTACATTTGTGGCCCAAATTAAGACAGGCCTCCCACTGCTCTGGTTTGTGCTAGTGTTGGCCTGTGGGGCGGCTGTCACCAAGTCCCAGGTGCTTCTTGCTTTCCCTGCAGACATGCTGCCGATGGGGAACTGAAAAACCACCACCAGGTTCAGTTTGTATCTGTTTCCGAAAGCGTTAGCACTGAACAGTGCGCGGTCTTTTACATACCTGGCCTTTTCAGTTCACTTTTGCATGGTGAGATGACAAGGCTTGGCGGGGGGGCTCAGCTGCAGATACACTGACTGGCAAGGTGCATGTTGTCCTGCTCTAGTCTTTGGGTTTCTCTTGTCTGGAAACAGCTGTGGGGCTGGAATATAGGCAGGAGGGCAGGAAGATGATGTGCCAGGCTAGGACCCTTATGGGGTTATGCTTCCAGCACGTCCAGCAGTGGTACTGGCAATACCAGCTGCATGCAGTGCAGATGGTGTTCTGTGAGAGAGAGGAACAAGATTCCATTAAAACCTGAGACACTACTTGTTCTGAACAGATAGGTGCCAGGGAGATTCATTCTTGAGGGATGCGAGTCACCTCCTGACAGCAGAGCGTAGCGATGTGTTTCTTCCTGTACCTCAGGGTTGAATTACCCAAGTCTTTTGTTTCTTAGAGGGGTGAGGTAATGGTTTAAGCTCTAGGACAAAGTTTATTGATTCCCATCTTTGCTGTGAGACAAGCTTCCATCTGGCTTTAGGCAAATTGTGCATTTGCAATTGCATAAAATAGCAAACATTTCCTTACTTTTATTGATGATACCTGATGCTTTAGGTAGGTGGGAGCAGCCTGGAGAATGTAGGGCACACTGTTGCTCTTCTTCAGCCCACACAGCAGGTACGCAAGCTTTTCAAGCAGGAGGGTTTGCTCTCTGCCACTGCGGAGCTCACGTCTTTGGTTACGAAACCCATCTTTGCCTTAGCCTGGGCAGGGCTGCTGTACATCTGTTTTTCCCTGGCTCCGTTCCAAGCAAATTCCTATCCAGGCTTTTGAATCCCCTAGCAAGAAGTGGACCTGTAGTTCTGTGGAGAAAGGAGGCGGCAGGCGCAGCCCGCTTTGGCGTGGCGTGAGGGAAGCGCTGATGGCTGGTGGGAGTGCAAAGCTGCAGTGCAGGGCTGCCGGCTGCAGGGGATTGGAGCAGATGCCAGACCCAGCCGCCTGTGCTGGCAGGAGCCCTGGTGGGGAGAGCCCCTGGGGGTCAGGGTCAGGAGGAGATGGCCAGGACCTGGTAGGAATAGTGGTTAGTTTGACTCTGCAGGCTTCTATTGCTGCTCTCCTGTGACATGGAAAGGCTATTGCGCACTATTTATTCTGCTTCTGAGAGGGAACACTGAGTGAGAGAGGCTTGTGTGTGTCTTGGACCATGTGGAAGAGTTCGGGAGGAATGGGGCATGTAAGGAGAAATTCTGAGAGAAGAAAACTTCTCCTTGAGCTCAAGGATGAGAGAATTTGGAGGGATCAGGGTTCAGTAATGAGGAAGGGTGGAAATGTGAAAGAAACTCTGGTCCAGGTGGGGTGGGCTAGGATACTGTGGCAGGGCAATTTCTGTCACCTCCTCATCAGCTGACCAGACCTTCTCACCAGCATCTCAGACCAGAGCTTTCCTCATTCCCCTTTAAACCTTCTGAAGTGTGGCAGCCATGAATATGTGCTGTAAAAAACAATGTTTGTAGAACACATTGAATCAAAAGGGCTAGGTAACTGCTAATCTTAATAAACATCATTCATTAATGGTAACTGAACACCAGAAAGACAGCAAGAGTTTTATGGGCTTTCTTTCTAACACATGCTACTCGGACCACCCGCTGAACCGTGTATTGCTTTGCAGTTGCCTGCTCCACCCTTTGCATGGTGGGATCCCAGCTGTATTCTTGTATGTTCTGGAACCGGAGAAGACACAAAACAATCTACAGAGTAGATTACTTTAGCTGCACAAACCTCTCTCTGAGTAGAGTTGGCCTACAATGTTAATGTACTGGAGGATAAGCTCTTTATGATCTTTTCTGGCTTACTTGAAGATGGTTGTGTGCAAGGAAAACTATAGCAGAATTCTTGTGAATTGGGAGGGCAGAGTTAAAATAACCAGTGCGTTAATGGCTGAGGAAAATGGTTTCTTGTAAAGTGCACAGCCAGGGCTGGTTCTTTGGCATGTTTCTTCTGAGCGTGGGAAAAGTGTGTGTTTGCGTGCGCATGTGCGCACACATGTGTCTCTGTGTGTGTGTGGAGGTGGGAATAAAGTTGCTAACTTGTTGCTGACGTGATAGCAACATAGCACTTCTTTGTACATTTCACTGAAATATCTCGCCTGGACTCTGTAACAGCATTGTCTAATCAGCCTTTTTTATTTCCTCCTCCTCTCTCCCCCTCCTCCTCCTCCAGTCAGCATATGCTGTGTCAGTGCTCAAAGAGTGTGCTAAACTGCGACCTACAGATCCCACCGTTCCTCTTCTGGCTGCCAAGGTCTGCATTGGGTCACTGCACTGGGTAAGCAAGCTGATGCAGTTCTCATTATGTAATCATCAGGTGCTGCAGTGACAGAGTGCCACAGTGTAGTTGCAGTGGGGAGAAAGGGAATCCCTGTTAAAAATCATACACACATGCATGCCTTTTTAAAAAAAAAAAAAAAAAAAAAAAAAATTCCAGCAAGAAATTTTGTGGTGAGTCACTGAAATGTGTTTTGCTGGCACATTAAACAAAGGAGGAGAGAGGAAAACTGTAACAGCCATTCTGAAGACTGCTTCTTCAACTGAGTGTCAAGTTGAATTGGCTACTCTTGTAGCCCCTGGAAGACAAAAATTAATAAGTGGACTGTTAGACAGTTCAGGTCTGCTGGACGACTCAGTCCTTTGTTATTGAAGTTGCTGTGTCAGTGTTTTCTGTTCTGGGTATGTTAATATATGCCCCAGAAGCAGAGTGGGAGTGGAAGTCTGTGCCTGTGAAATTCTGATTATCCCAAGGAGCAGAAACATCTGTCAGTCTTTTGCTGCTTGGTTTAATTAATTGAATGGCAGCCTTCTGTTCTCACCTGTCCTCACCACGAGGTGTCCCTGCAGTCAGTGAAGGATTATAATTGCTAATGTAAGTAAAACAAAGATGCAAGAAAGCATGAAAGAAAATACCAGAAGAATCTGCCCAGATTTTGGTGAAAAGTTGTAGGGGCTTGATTTGCTGTTGTGTCCCCCTACCCCCTGCCTTCCCATCCTCTACATCCCTATCTCATGAAAGTTGGTATTCAGCTAAACTTAATTGAGTTGTATCAGTTTACACCACTGTCAGCGAGGAGATTTGGTTATGTATGGTTTTGAATGAACTATACTGTTCAAACTATAATGGTTAAACTTGTATGTGAGTCAGCAAAAACTGGGAATTATCTTGTTCTGGGAAAAATCTTTCAGGTCTGAGGGCCTTGAGGGAATCCTTGCTGAACTACCCAACCTACCTCTGTTCTCTATATAGCACAATTTAACTCTCTTGTACCCTTAGCTCAGTATCTAAATTTTGAGTGCTGAAAGTCATTCAGTGATATAACATTCATAGTGAATGTTATTTCTTTTTTTTAATAAAGCAAATAAGTTTTTTTTTTCCTGATTCTTAGAGATGTTAAAACAATACGAAAGCCAGGTGTTACAACTGTGTTGAACACTCTTACTAGTGTCTCTGATGAAGTTTTCAAAGCAAGATCAACTTGTCATTAGTCTAAAACATCAGCAAGTATATTGATAACTTTTACTGTGTAGGCTCTGAAGCTAGAGGAACTTCATGGGCTAAGTTCCTGCATTCATTTGGAGCCATAGTGGGGGACTGCAAGACCCTGACAGCTTTCCCTGCAATTCTGCTGTCTCAATGATTGCCAGGAGGCAAAAAAAATTAAAACCCAGCAGAACAGTTGTGTTAAATGTGAGGAAAATCTTTCTCTGAGATCAGGCTAATTTTTGTCTAGGAGCCTGAATTTTAGTATAGGAGACAAACGTGGGATCTCCATATTGCAAATAAATCTTTTACTCTTCTGCCTTCCTGCTCTGTGAACATGAATCCAACAAGGGGAAGGCACTGGAGCCATGAAGCTCATGAGGGAAGATGCTCTGTTGGACCTGATACTTACAAACAAGGAAGAACTGGTTGGGAATGTGAAGTTTGGGGGCAGCCTTGACTGTGGTGACAAGGTGGTGAAGTTCAGGATCCTGAGAGAAGGCAGCAAGGCAAATAGTGGAATGGCCCATTCAGACGTGCTTAGACTGACTTTGACCACTTCTAAACACAAATAATGACTTCAAGAAGGCTGTGGTCCCTTGATACTGGCTAAACATGTTTAATAGGAGCAGTGAAGTTTTAACAGAGGCACTTTACCAAACACTGGGTCACTGGTGTGTGTTGAGGTGAAAGGACAAGATTTCTGAACTGTGAGAAAAGAAATGGCATAGAATCCCTTTTCTTTCATGTGCTACCCTAGTGTTTATGCAGCTCTCCCTATTGAGGACTAAATTTCAAATGGAGCCATTAAAGTTTGCTGACTGATGGATGAGGAGTTTGTGAAATTATGAGCCCAAATTGAAGATGCTGCTGTGCCAGGAAACGGGCAGAGTCAGGATTTGTCCTTCTCATTGGTGCTTTCCCCAGCATCTCTGGATCTGCCAGTACATAAAGAATACCTTGTTATAGAGACACTCAGAAAAGAAGGTGAGACTGTAATTCAGTCACAACTCTGTCCTCAGGCAATCCCGTATCTCCAGACTTTTCATACATGGCAGAGCTGATAAAGCAACAATCTAACCCTAAAAAATAGGAGAAAGAAGGGAAAAATGAGCTGGTTTTGATTATTGCAAAGTAAGAGGGTTTTTTCCTCTATCTACTGCTTTTTCATTGTGTGAAGCACTTTTCAGTGTTTTTCAATCAGACCTGGCTCAGAACTGGCGTGCAGTATGAAATACAAACTCGGTTTCGCAAGAGGGTAATTTTACCGCAGTTATTTAGAGTGCAACCTTATGAATTAAAACCAAATTAAAAATATTCCTCTCCCCTCTTCCTTTCACTCAGTGGCCTGTGCTCTACCCTGATACCAAACTTGATGATGGTATAGAAGAGTTTTAATTAAGGGGAGTCAGAGGGAAATTGGAGCATCTTTAAAAGAATTGAAACGATAGGTTCCCACATCTCATAGTCAAAGGGATGCTTACTGGCAAACTCCTGTGCCTAATAAAGACCTTCCTGCTTAGCAGAGCTGTTTTTCTAAATGTCATCCTTACAGTAATTATTTGCATTTAAATTACATGGCAATCAAATCAGAATTGAATCATTTAAACTGGAAGTGAACAAGCTGATCAATGCCAGTATAAATAGAAAGGAGGATAGACATGGCACAGGAGCAGTCTAATGGACAAATATCAACAGTTACAAATACTCAAATATATCTTGCTTTTCAGAACCTATAAAATATGAGTAATTTCTCAATTAGGAAATATATCTATGTACTTGATCACTGGCTAGGCAGGAAAAGGGTGAAATCGGATCACCATTTATCCAAATGAAACAGCTAATTTATATGTCCTGCATCTGTCTACTATATGCTTTTGATGCAGTATTGTACTCAGTTTGTTTATGGTCATGGACAAGCAGTACTTTAGTCTTATTTCAGTTACTAGCATTAAAAAAACCCTAAAAACATTTATGCAGCTGGATAATTACAGAATGTCATGAGGAGCACAGAATAGTTTCTTTCCTGATTAATCTAGTAGTCACTTAACTCGTTTTGCTGGCTTTGTACATGGTGTCTCAGCACACTTTAAGAACCAGGGAAAACAAAAAATTCATTGAAATGTACCACAGTGATTTACAACATTGAGGATGCTCGGATCACATCTATGAAATAATCTTCCAGTGCAGAACAAATTAAAGTAAAAACATGCATACATTCATACTGTGCCATGCAAATCAATATATAACAGAGCCTGATGTGGAAAAGAACTAAATGCTCCCAGCTTGTGTTGTGACAGTGTGACCAGATTATTAGCTGATGTAAATTGGCACTACTCCACTGGCATATTATTGGCACCATGCTGGCTTACATCAGCAGATGATCTGCCCCATCAACCACTAGCTTTCAGTATTGGGCTTGCAGGAAACAACTGAGTGATATAAGCAATGTTTTGGTTATCTTTTTCAGAACTACACGTTTTCACAAATTAAAAAAAAAAAATGCAGAGTGAACAGTAAATTAATACTTCATTAATTCTAAAGCTTATGCCATTTGTCTTGGAGGACCAGAAAAGCTCCAAAACTAGTGCACTTAAATAGACTGCAGTTGTCTGGTCAGGATGCGGTTGGACCTGTACTTAGTAAAACTCATGAGATACAAAAGTTTTCAGCAAAGTTGGAACTTTTATACTGTAGCCAGCCCATTACACAGGTGTTTTAAATGTCTTTGTACTGGGCTCAGAATTACTTTTAAGGCATCATGCTGCCTAGCCTTCCAGTTTGCCACGGTTTTGGCACAACAGTTTGCTGAACTCACGTGTGAAAGATTCTAGCAAGTGAACACAAAGCCCATTTGTGTTTAGCCAGCTGTCCTTTAGCTTTCCAGAATGCACTATGAAGTCTTTGACTATTGAAGTTCAGAGTATTTTTTAAAATTTTCATAGAAAAGTTGATGTAGCTTACAGTGGAATATTTCCATACTGAGTTTGTCCTGCCTTGGTCCACTATAAATTCAGAGATCCACTTACTAAAAGGCGTGCTGCAGTTTGCTCTTTCACTCAGCCTTCCCTGGCACAGCCTCAGCTGAATGCTCACTTGCCTATTTTGGCAGTGACTTTGAGTTGCAGCATGAGTTGTTGTTTTCAATATTTTAATAGTACAGTACTGTTAATTTCACTACTAACCTAGGTTTTGCAGGACCCTCTTATGGCAGGTGTTATGAAAATACTAAAACCAGAACTTCTACCTACAGGCAAGGGTTAAATACTGTATTTCTCCATTTTAGGAGCCTTATTTAAAGGCATTTAGGGTTACTGTGATGCTTTCTTGTGCCTTTTACTCCATTGATTTCAATAGAGGCATGTTGCAAACTTTGTAAATACACATAGAGACAAATGGACTATAATCCTAGGATAGACTTGAATCTTGTAGGACTGTAGTCTGACAGAGAGTAGAAAGATACAAGGCATGTTCTTACTATTTTCATTCCCCCTCAGTTGATACAACAGAAATAGTGGTGGTGTGCTAAACTTCCGCAGCACCAAATGATGCCAGTATTATCAGCTAGTGTGAGCTTTTGGAGGGACTTCACCCCATGGCAAAAGCTGCAGTGCAAGATGGTGCTGTGCCTCTCAGACATTTCCCTCATTTGTTTTAACTCACTGATCCTAGTGTGCGGAGTGAAGTATTCTGCTCCAGCACTTTGCTGGGAAGACAGGGATCATGCCATCAGTCAGGGAAAGGGAGAGTGGGGTCGGGCCAGGCCAGACCATGCATGGAGTCATAAAAAGTGAGACATACCATGAGGTCAATACATCATGGTGTGTGTGTGTGGGGAGATTGGCAGGATGTGGATTTAGAGCTGCATACTTCTGAGGTAACAGCTTATCATTCATTACTTTCACAGACCACTTAATCCGAGAGTGCTTCTCTCTCCTTCTGTCCGTTGTTGACCCTGTCACTATAGATAATAAATGCTGGGCATGCGCTTGTACTCCAGTCGCCTAGGAGCCCTGGAGTCACATGGAAATGCTTAGGTCTTACTGCAGTATGAATAATACTGAAAGATCAAATCTAGTCCCATTATCAGAGTTATTCTGCCTGCTGAGCAGACACTCTAGAGGACCGACATCTCTAGGGCGAGAGGCTACTGAGAAAGCAGTGAATGGTAAGGAGCTACTAGAGTTTTCTTCCATCTTTTAAAAGACTTCCTTGCTTACATCACAGCTACTGTTACTGGGGCAATCCCAAGGGGTTTAGATGTCAAAAAGGAATTTTGCCTTCTATATATCTCCTTTGTGAACAAACCACTCTTGCTACAGTGGAGGAAAGGCCCAAGTATTCCTAAGTGCTGTGGGCTAAGCTTACATGCAGAGTAAGTTGATGGGCTTAGCACTGGTGACACATGGCGAACATGCTGACTAGACCAACAATAGAAAGCACAGGATTTTTTTTTTCCTGACATACATAACATGATTCGCTTTGTATGCTGTAAACAGCTGTGGGACAAAACCTTTCCGTTATACTATGCCTTACTGGCTACTTTCTTCCTGTGCATTTTTCCTCTTCTCATTCTCTTTTCGCAATATTTAATTTTTTCTCCTTTTTGAATTAGTCTCTATACCTACAACCCAGTATAATGAAAATGATAAGAGGAGGTCAATCCAGCTAGTTAATATCATGCGTAATTTTGTGTAGATACCCTTTCCGTAGGATTTGGGTCTCTTATGTGCTTGGGTATCACTCAGTCTCACTGGTGTCCAGACTCCCCTGCTTCACTAACCTTGTCTGCTGTCCTAAGTCCAGTGTCACGTGATGTGTTTCCTGCCTCCTCCCTTGTGCACTACTCTTTTTCGGCGCGGTAAGGTGCCATTTCCATGCTGCTGCACATCATCAATTTGCTTGTCCTCAATTGTTCTAAATCCGTGCTGGTGAGAATTGCAGCTCCCACTTGCAGTCCTGGAGGGTGTTGATTCAGTGGGTAGGGCTTGAGCTTTTCTAAAAACAAGCTGGGAGGCAGTTGGAAACCAGCTGGGTGGCGATAGGCCAGGGGACAGCACCTGCTGTTCCCCACTCCCTTGTCAGTATGCCCCCAGGCTTGGCTCGAGCACACACCAAAACCTGCGGTCAAATAACAAGGGTGGCTGGAACAGTCACTCTCCGTTTCAGGGAAAACATCCCTCAAGGTTACGCAGCTAACAACTGTTCCTTTTCCATCAAGGATAATGGAGGGGGTGGAAGGGGAAAAAAAAAAACCCAACCCCACAGTATTACAATATTATCGGTGTCAGCTCACAGTTTGGCAGCCTGTCTCTCTCCAGGTGCCAGGTGTGTGCTTGTTTCTGGTGTGGTGGAGAGGTTGCTTAGCTAGTGCTTCCAGGTGCCTCCTGACAGTTTATATAGCTTGAGTTCAAAATACAAGAAGTTCCTTTTAGGTTGTTTTTCCCCCACACCTGCTCTCTGAGCTTTCTTCCATGCAGGTCTTGGAGGCAGGGAATCTCTCCCTGCAACCTCTCCACCAGCTATTCAGTGCAAAGTATGCGAAAGAATGCAAGAACAGTAAGGGCCAAATGGGGGAGATATCTGTGTGGCTTTGAGACTTTGTTGTTTTCTTGGTTCTGAGAGAATAACAAGCAGTGATTCTAAGGAAACTGAATTCAAGCTGTTACTGGCACTCTTGACGCCTAAAGGAATATCTTTTCCATGGTGTTGGGAGCTGTTGTTGGTGCTGCTAGCAACCAGGTAACAGCTGTGTATTTCCTAATCACAAAGTGATGCTGTGCCATGCCTGCTGTGGGGGAGGACACGTGGCATCCTGTGGCTTAGAGCTTACTAGCAAGGGCCTGTAAGTTGCAACAAGAAGTTTTGATCCGTGTTGCTTGCTCTTCTAATGCAGTGTTGTGTCACCTTAAGATTGGAGTCCTCCTCTGAAGTGAATGAACCATTTAGGTTCCCTTCATATTGAGGCTGGCCCCTGGCTGTGCAGTAGGAGTAGGAATGGACATGTTGATTCTCCTGATAAGCTTTCTACCACTTAGCTCACTTCTGTGTACCTCGAGCTCACAGCTTCTGGGAGTCCCACAGAGTGAGACTTCGCATACCCAGCACCACATGGGAGAGGAGAAAGGGGGAGCAGCTCCTGCTGCTTCAGGTCATGTGGCAGCATGCAGGAGCTGCAGTTGAGAACAGTTGTATCTGGTGGGATTCTAGAGGGGTTGATGTCTCATTTGGAGGCCTTCCCCCCTCTTTTTCCCATCGGTACAGCAGAGTGGAGACATCTCATATGCTTAAGGACCCCCATGGACACATTTACTGGAAGATCACAGCTCAGGCTCAGTACTGGTCCCTCACTCAGGTGTATGGAAAGGGAGTTTTCATCCAGACTGCACCCGGTAGTCCTTGCAATTTAGTTGATAGCCCCAAGTATGCCCCAAGGCGGGGTGCTCCTGTTTCAGTTAGTAGCTTCCAGATTCATAGTTGACTAGGCAATCAGCAACACTGATGCACTGGAGAGTTGAAACCTCACAGTGAGTGATGTGAGTGAAAGATTTGGCTTTTCACACTTGCCCAGAATGATTGAAGAGTAGGAGAATGGGAGAAGAGAGGGCAGATGGCAGCCACAGCAGGGCTGGCAGGGGAAGTGGCTGAGTGCTGTAAGAAGGAAAAGTAAATGCTCTCATAAACAGAACCAGCTGTGCTAGAGTTTGCAAGGCCACTTATTTTCAAAGCAGCCTTCAGCTGACCCAAGTTTGCATTCATGAGAAGCTTTGTGGTTGGTCAAACTGCCGTTAGTATTTCATATGAATAAATGTTTACAAGAGTGTTTGTGCTAGAAGTGCTCTTTCAGCCATTCTCAAAAGTTGTGGATTTAATTATTCATACAGTAGATTAATCTGACACTCACAGGTGCCCTGGACAACTAGCAGGCAAGAAAGCTGAATGGTGTGCTGCTGATTTATGCAGTGTAGGCCATCAGTCAGAGACTGGAAACACCATCAGGTGACCATTCAGAGAAACAATGGAGCAAAATCTCCCCAATTTTAAATGTCTCCATTTCAACTCCAAACTTTTAATTTAATCTCTTTTTTTCATACACTACCCACCCCTACCATTGTTTGCTAGTCATTAAAATTCCTTGTATAGCTCTTTTCTTCATCTGATGGAGACTTCTTGGATGAAAGCGTGTGTGGGGAGAAGAGGAGAAACAATGAAGAAAGAGAGTGGGAATATAGCTGTTTATGGTGGCAAAAGAGGTGCATAATTAATTTTCTGGCTGCAGAGATTTCTTGTCTTACATAAAAGTTCCTGAGAGCTGAAGAATTCAGTTATTGTTTCATGAGAAGGGTTTTTTGTTGTTTGGTTGTGTTTTGTTTTTTTTTTTTCCTTTGTGGCAAGTCATGGGACGTTTTCTTCTTCCATTGTCCTGGGCTCTGGTCCAGAACACGCTTCAGTATGTGGCAGGGAAGTCAGCAGGGCTACTGACAGGATTAAGAAATCTCCTGGAACAAATCTCAGTCTTCCTGATGTGATCAGAGTTTAGAGGGTCTCATCTGAACGTCATTGAAGTCAGTAGGACTATTTCCAGTGTTTTCAGTACACTTTGGATTATGCTGTTAGGCATTCCTTGCAATTTAGTTGGTAGCCCCGAGTATGCCCCAACGGGGTGTTCCTGTTTCAGTCAGTAATTTCCAGATTCATAGTTGACTAAGCAATCAACAAGATTGTAATGCTTTCATAGTGCTTTCAGGGAAGAGTTCAAGGATAAAATATATGTTGGTCATTGAGCTGATTGATCCTGAGGTTTCAGAAATTTGGGAACCATTGGTTTATATCTAGTTTGACTTGTATGGCCTCAGGGAGCTGTAAAAGTGAGGAGAAGACCCAAGCAGTGGAGACTTGCTTCTTCGCTTGCACTTTTCAGCCTTCATGCTTACATGAACAGTAAATTTTTTCTTATGTTTGATAACATCTAATAAATACCAGCTCCTTTATTTATGAAGCTGTTAGTTAATGTTGTCACCTGAACATCTTCAAGTGATGTAACTAGGAGGCCCATTGACAGGATAGTATATCAAGTCAAGTAGATTCTGTTCATAGGTAGCATATTAACAGATCACTGCAGAAGGGAAGTTTCTGGTCACTGGTACGTTTTGATTCCAGTTCATTACAGGTAACTCCTTTTAGATGTTAAGGAACTATGAGGCGCTGATGTCTGACAAAGCTGAGTATTAAGAGAGTGCGTTTCAGTTACATCTGCAGTACTTGTGTCTAAAACAGTTGAATTTCAAACAAAAATGTGTTTCTTCAAAATTAAACAACCCCATCCCAGAAAGTAATTTGTCATGTAATAGAAGTTTCCAAAAGGAGGTTTTTTTCGATGGTGTAATGGTGTCTGGTTCTTGATTAGGCATGACTCTGATTATGGTTGACAGGATCTGCAGACTATCTTGTACAGGTCTTCCTGTAGGCTCTGTGTCTTTCAAGCATTACTTACAGCTTTTGCCCGTACCTCTCCAACCTACACCTTTCCAGATATGTACAGTCTACAGGTCTTAGTCTTTTCTACTTATAATAGGTGAGTGATGTTAATGAGAGTTGAAGGTTAGAAATGAGGAACACTATTCTGTGATAAAATATTCAAATTATTTTTTGTTTAAAATCATTATTAACTCAGATTTTAAAGATACTAAAGCTTTATATTTTCATTAGACTTAGATCTATGTGGTCAGCTGGTAGGGAAGGTTGGGGGGAGCCATCTGTACTGCAGTAGAAAAGGCCAACTTACATATTTCACCATTTTGGAGGCTAATCCTGAGAGGTCGTGACTGCTTTCTCTTCCCATTACAATCTGTAATACAAAATGCATTTTCAAGGAAATTGTGTCTTTGCAAAAGATGCAAAATATGGCTATGCAAAATAAGGTAGTGTGGTATTTCAGATCAAGATTTGTGTCCTGAATTTGCTGCCTCCTTCTTGTGGCAGTAGAACTGCAAGCAGCAGCTGAACTTAGCTTGCAGTGAAGTGCTTTCTTGATTTACTCTTGTAAGCTTTTAAAAGGAAGTAAAATTTGCTAATCATACAGTAAAACTAGATGGTCTTCCTTTTGAGAGAAGAAACTTGTCAGACCTTTCAATGTACTGCTAGGATAGTATATAAGTAGTCAGTTGGTCCAACATTTGTATTTAAGATTGCATGATTGAAGGGTGCCTGAAGGGAAATATAAAAATAAGATAGTGTCCTTCATTAACCTTAAATATCTGGAAATAGTTTGGGGTGGATGCTTAAAACAAAACCAAAATTTTTCTCAAAACTGTACATGTGCACCAGGGTCTGCTAATCTGACCTTCTATGTCCTCATTTCTATAAGTGTTTACTATGATCACTGAAAGCCCTTGTATGAATGGCTCTCAGATCACTTACAGGTAAGTTTAATGGGATAATCTTATTGAAGCAAATATAGAGGAAATGCCTGTAAGTCTCAATCTACCTCTTTTGCAGCTGGAAGAAGGAGAATACTTTGCTAAAATGGTGATAGACCTGGGTGAGGATGCTGGAGAGTCCCTAGCAAAGGGTTACCTGGCACTGGGCCTGACATACAGTCTTCAAGCTACTGATGGTGAGTTATCGTGTTTGTCAGGTATGTTGTATGGAAAGCATCTGTTCAAAGTCTTCAGTGCAAGCAGTGGAAATTTATTAGAAACTCTGCTTTTAGTGCTGACTGGACATGAAAAACCATCAGATTGTGAGACAAATGGGGACTGTTCACTTGCTCTTCTGTGGTAATAAAAGTGAAGTTTTTAGGTAAAGGAAGAAATACAAATCATTACTTAGGAGGCGATAATCTGACTGTAGCCAATAATGCTTGGTGTGCTTTACTTGAATATTTGTAATACATTTCTTTCACTTATTTACACAACAAAAAGTCAAACTTTCCATCTATTTTCATATTTTTGTCACCCACTTGTAAATTACATAAAGAAATACAATCCAAGAACTGGAGTCAGAAATGCCTGACTTCAGTTCATGGCGTGATACTGATTCCCCACAGAGATTCAACCTCTCTGTGATGTTCTCTGTTTCTTTTTCTGCTTAGAAGTAAACAAGATAAAAATATCTACCTCACTGGTATGTGTGGATGTTGACTAGATACAGACCACTGAATGTAAGAAGTATTTTATTTTAATGCTGCTTGCTTGGGTTTTGAATGACTGGACAATGGGCTCCTGCAGATTTGGTGCTTGGTAGCCAGAAGGGCTTGAAGTCCCAGTGTTTGGGAGAGTTCTAGCTCTGACCTTCATCAAGCTCACAGGTGGGAACAGTCTTTGTTTCTTCTATGACTTCTAACATAAGTAGAAGGCCTTCTAACATAGTTTCTTTGAATAACGGCTGAGCTAGTGTGTTTCCTAATCAATTTGGTAGTCCTGCCCACATGCAAGCAATGGCTTTTCTGTCAGATGGGTCCCATGGAAACAAACCAACTTCTTCCAGCAAATGAGCCTGAAACAAAGCTAAAATGACTGTATGGTATCATGGAAGTATGCTGGCCTTGCAAGTTACACCAGAATTCTGCAAGGCATGTGTGTGAGGAAGTGGCTTGTGCTCTTCAGTAGTGCAAGTCGTTGTATTTTTTCAGCCAGCCATATCTGATCAGCTGTTCTGAGAACTGTTTTCCAACATGGAGGCTAACAGGCTCTGTAGGTCTCTTCAGTTCTCCATTTCTCTGACGCAGAATAGTTCCCCCTAGAAAATTCCTATCAAGAAACGTATGTCCTTCCTAGCCTGAACTTCCTCTTTTTTTTTTTTTTTTTTTTTTTTTAAAGTTCATTAAACATTGAGTTCTGCTTAACAGCCTAGCTTTTTAGGGCATTTTGCCTAGATTTTGTTTAAACTGTCCTTAAGGCTATACAAGATCCCAGAGACTACTGTCAGAGATAGGTTTTCTGTGTTAGCCCACTACGATCTATTTGTTATCCTCAGTATGGAAAGAAGGGGGTTTCTAAAGAATGGAGTTGTATAGGCATGTGCTGTACTCTGCCTCTAAAAATACTTTGGTGCAGCAAAATGTGAGTTGGAAACTTTTCTTCTGGAAGAGAGGTCTTCTCTGAGTTTTCAAGAGATTAGTTCAGATGTTGTAATAAGTGTCCTTTTTAATGTAAAAGAAACAGTCTTCACAACAACTGCCTTGGATTTTTTTCCATATTAGCATCTGATTTATGTTGTGAAACAGTAGAATATCTGCCTTCTCCTCATATCTCTAGCTTTTAAGTCAATAGGGCCAGTCACTCAGTTATTTGAGGGAAATCTGAAGAGTATATTTCCATCTTTCAGGTTATATTTTAATAAACTGGATTAAGTCCTTCAAAAGCATACTTATGATAATCATGAATATGGAACAGCATTTTACTAGAAAATGTCAAATTTGCACTAACGAGACATTTTTCATTAGCATCGTTAAAAATAGCTTGTCACAGTGAGGAAGCAAGAGTAGAATATGCTGAAAGGAAGATAGCAACTCCCCTACATAATCCTGCCTCGTACTGTCAATCTTGTTTATCATTGTGTTTATACCAGTTCATAGTGACATATGCAGAAACACAGTCAAACATCTGTGTATATATATGATTTCCATAACTTTCCACTTGAGCTGACTTCCAGTGACTCAGCATTTTTAACAGTAGCTAAGTGTTTCAGAAACATTTGACCAATTGCCTTATAAAGCTTACAGCATTATATCAAGATGCCTTCCATCCAAGATTAGGCTTTCTTATTTAATATATCCTTTTAGTAAATATTTCTCCTCCTGTGTGACAAATACAACTGAGGAGTTGTATTAAAGCCATTTCTTTGTGACCTGCAAAAAGCACTTGCTAAAAAGCAGAGTCAGAAGTGAGAATCCTACTGAATGACAATTCAAAGAACTTGTGGGAGCATTTGATAAAAGTCATTTTACAACTATTAGATTTACTCCTGGATGAAATAAGACTTCCTGAAACTTACGCTGGGTAGCAGTATGTGTAGCTTCCTTGTTCTTAATGTCTAACTACATGTTTCTTGAAATAAATCTCATTGAAGTAGCTGAAAGACGTGTCCTCAGAGGAAGTCATTGCCACTTTTGCCTCACTCTTAGAAGCGCAAATCTCTTGTTCGTACAGAATGTCCATCTATTGCTATGCTAAATTTTCTGCAGATCTGTTCCCAATGGGTCAATGTCAACAGCAAACCTTTTTCTTCCTCTTGTAGTTCCAGTTTTGATGTAAGCTATATTGTCAACTTTGCCTCCCTTAGGTCTGGTGAAGAATCCATTGAAGACAGGGGAAGGTGAGACAAATTTAACAAAGGCTAAAGAGGAAAGACCAGATTGAGAATGCACTGTGAAATATGAGTGCTCTTCTCATCTAACATCACCACCTCACATCTTGTAAAATCTTTGTAGGTTTAACAGACCCTTAGTCTTTCAGAGATGAAAGTGTGTGCTGTATCTCTGTTTTCATTTAGAATTTTGGTATAAGGCCACGGATCAGAGACTGAATTGGAAACTATTTCTATCACTCCTTGTGGATTTTATAAATAATCAGTATACTGACAGCACCGGTTAATGTTTTTTAAAAAAAAAAAAAAAAAATTTAGACATTGCTTATTAGTGAACAAACCCATCATTTTTGCTTCTGGAGATAACAGTCAACACATGCAATCTTTTATTATAATTCTGGGTGCTAAAACTGTATACCTTGCTGTATTAGGTATCTTAACACAAAGGAATGTTTTTTGAAACCCATTGATATGTGCAAAAGGGTATATATGCATTGGTGGTTTAGTTTGGATCAGAAATGAATTTTTGAAGTCCATCTTTCTGTCATCCCCACTTCTTATGTGGTGATTCACATAATGGAACAGTTTTGCACAACACAAACAAATTCTTTCCCATAAAACTAATGTGCTACATAAATAGACCTGATTATGCTGCAGCTGCTAATGGGTGTTCAGTCCGTGGGACAAGACTAGAACTAGACCCCTGTCCCTGTGTTTGTAGTGTTGATGCTGATCCTCACCATTAAGTGTTTCACTCCATGCATTCACACCTACTGTGCTGAACCTGCTTACTAACACAGAACTTGCCCTCCTCTGTTTTCAAATGTTACTTTAGAGCTTCGTATTTAGGTACCAAACTGTTGCTGAAGATCCAGTTGACTTTTGGTAAGGCTTCAGCTCCTTTAAAAACCCGGAGTACTTTAGAAAATAAATCTTGGGCTCCTAAGGTGGCATTTGCAAAAGTACTGTGTCTTACAGGAATAACTGCTGAAGTTTCAGAAACTTAAACTCCCCTGTGCTCTCTGCCTTACTGTGGTCAGACTGCTTTGCAGGTTATTTTAATCTAAGTAATAAGTGATACTGCGTTTTAGTTGGCAGAACTGCAGCAGCCTTGCTTGCAGTGGATAAAGTTGGGTAGAGAGGCTGAAGAATTCATTAGTGCTGTCAACCTCGGAGAATGGAGCACAACTTTTAGAAGTTTAGTCAGACCCGCCTAATTCTGTCTCCTTGGTGCAAGATTTTCTGAAGTGAGAGCTTTTCCGTGATACAAGTGGGTTGCAGTGATGACAACTTCTTTGAACAATTCCAGGGGTAGGGCATCCACAACATCTCTGGGCAACCTGTTCCAGTGTCTTGCCACCCTCGTAGTAAAGAATTTCTTCCTTATATCTAATATAAATCTTCCCTCTTTTAGTTTAAAACCATTATCCCTTGTCCTATCACTACAAGTCCTGGTAAGAAAAACTCTCTCCACCTTTCTTATAAGCCCCCTTTAAGTATTGAAAGGCCACAATAAGGTCTCCCCGGAGCCTTCTCTTCTCCAGGCTAACAACCCCAACTCTCTCAGCCTTTTTCCATAGGAGAGGTGCTCCATCCCTCTAACCATTTTCATGGCCCTCCTCTGGACCTGCTCTAACAGGTCTATGTCTGTCTTGTACGGAGGGCCCCAGAGCTGAACCCAGTACTCCAGGTGGGGTCTCACGAGAGCAGAGCAGAGGGGGAAAATCACCTCCTTTGACCTGCTGGCCAAGCTTCTTTTTATGCATCCCTCCCAAAATCACTTTTTATTGCTTTTTTCCTAATTTATCTCCTTTAGCTGTAAAGGCCCTGTAAGTGGCATGGTTAACTTGCAGCCTCAGTCCTCAGTATTGTCAAACACAAATTTTACCGTGTTTATCCAAGTCAGACACAAATCTAGACACGGACAACCAGGTTTCCAACTTAGTTGTAGCTGAAGATGCCGTTCATATTGTGGGAGGTGGGACTCACATGCTGTTTCCAGTAGTGCAGAGGCAAAGCTGACTAGCTGTAATCACTTCATTTCCATAACGTATTTTGTGCTCTTTCTGACTACAAGCTGAACATCAGTCAAATGGCTTACTAGGTGGAACCTAAAAGTTCTCCTAGCTTTTCCATTGGATGTTTATTTTGGCGGGCAAATAGTAAAATTTCTTTGTCTTCCTTATTGTGTGGCATCTCCAGAATTGCTCTGTAACTTACATAAGAAGTCTTGTAGTTTCCATGAGAAACAGAATCTGACATATTTTTCTGGATTAATGTTTATAGCTATGATCAAATCCTTTCCAATGTCTTCTCAAGCATTTTTATGTTTACATCAATCTTGATTCTTTTAATTTTTTTCTAAATTTTCCTCCTCTGTTAACTTTTTCCAGTATTTGGCAGTGGACCTGAATACTCAGTTTAAGACTATTGAGAGTGAAGTAGTTCCAGCTACTTCTAATAAATGCTGTGTTTTGCATGAAAGTCCATGTCTTCAACTCTATTCTAAACTGCAAATTTTTTGTTCTGTTTTTACTAGTTAGAGTAGGTTTTGTGGCATAAGCAAATTTTGATCTTTATGATTTGGGAAATCCTGAAGATTGCTGTTCCTCCCAAATGAACCTGGTGTTTTGAAGAACTGTTGGAAGATGCAGGAATAAAAAAAGTCTGATCACTGTAACTACTTCGGCAAAATAAATTATTTTCAAAGTTTCACTCACTAGTGAGTTGCAGAGTCCAAAGAAACTGATTACCTTTGTACATCTTGTAGACGAACACAACTCTTCCCTCTTAGTAACTTTTAAGAATACTTGGATTTTATCTTGTTTTGTTGCTTAAGTACATACTAATTACTAACTTCCTATTCTGGAGCTTACACTGACTTAATGTATGAAGTAAAATGTATTCATAGGTGGATGTTTGCTGATGAATTAACTACTCATCGCTTCTTTGTGCTGTTGATCAGTAGCTCTCAAATTCAGGATAGGCAGAACAAGAAATAACTGCTATGCAAAATCTGAAAACTAAGAACCAGAACAAGACGGCCAATGTACTTCTGAAAATTATCGCTAGCTTTCCAGATGTTTTGGATCTGAGAAAGCCATGCTTCTCTAAGCTCTTCCTCCATTCCCCTTGCTCTTGATCGTGATGATATCTTGTGATACCCTACCATAACAAGAACTTGATTCTTCTCCTCCTTTTATGGAAGTGAGCATAGTGGGCAGGATCCTCTAGTCAAGCAATTAGGGGCACCAAGGAGGGCATTAGTGGCTAATGCCACACCTGAAGTAGCCTAAAAGTCTGTTGTGGTCTCAAGGAAGGTGGTGTGCTGTCAAGGGTTTTGTCAGAGAGCTGTAAATTTGGCTCCTGGTGTTCCCTGTTCAACCTGCAACACCCTCCTATGTGAACATGGTGGTGGAGACGGTCTGTATCGGAGTCAGAATATGCTGCTAGTTACTGCTTTTAGCATATACACCAACCTCGCAGAGGGCCTGTTAAACTCTTAGTATCTAGTTAGCGTAGCGTATGTCCCCTTCTCCTCCCAGACCCCTTCAGTGGCATATGTAAATAAAAAATGCTTCGGCATTTCGGACAAGGGAGTTGGGAAAGTCTTTAATAAAAATGAAATAGAGAATTCAAGTTAAAATACTGTTTTTGTGCTATTATTTAAAAATAAAATGGCATATTTTCCAGCCACACACGCACCACCAGATTACCACAGTTTTTTTGCTCCCAGTTTGAAATACTCTGTGCATGTGTAACTTTTTATTTATTTAACCTGAAACATTGAATTCAACTCTTAAATGGCATTGTATCTTGTCCTATAGCTACTCTGAAGGGCACTCAGGATGAATTAAACAAGAAAGCACTTCAGACTTTGGAGAGGTGAGTAGGAATCTTGTGGATACTTGCATTGTCTGTTTCTTCGGATGAATTCAGAATAAGAGTTGGTTTTAATGTTTTTTTTTTTTTTTTTCTGCATAAGGCTTCCTTGCCTGAAAGTGTAAAAACAGTAGATTTCAGCAATAGTCTGTCAAAACCATTCCTGTGATGGCTAAATGCAGTGATTAGTTGGTTGAATATCCAAGGTAAGAGTACCTGTTCTGTCACTAAACAGAAACAACCTTAGCCCCAAAGTAGCTGTAGTGAGATCTACAGCGCTGGGAGATGCAGCTTCCTCGCATGATGCCAGCAGGCAAATGCAGAAAGCTAGTTTTGTCTCCATTCCTGTGTGAAGCAGGCTTAAACTCCTATTTCCCTCATGGTGGGAAAGTACCTTCACCACCAGGGTGTAGGCTGCTATAGGGTGACCTGGCATCAGTGCACTTATCGGGGAGGGGATGATTGCTGTCCTGATGAGTGTTTACATGAGCTGTTGTATGAAAAGGGGGCCACGGAGCTAGCGGTACAAAGCAGTCACCAGTCGCCTGTTCTTCACCACTGTATTTTGTCGGGGAGTCTGATCCAACGTTCTGCCCTGAAAGTATCTGTGAATTAAACTCCCCTGCAACTACAGTTACCTCAAGAAAAACTGCTTGGGTAAAACCCCTTTTTTGTCAGTTCTGTTGTGGTAGATAGGTGAGGTGTGAGCTTCCTGACCCTGTTACGATTAAGTTACACCACCCAAAATACACTAGGTGGTGTTTGGGCAGTTAATGTTGTAAATGTAGATGCCTACAGACTTCGGATGGCAACTAAATGGAAGCTTATACGGTCTAAGTCTTAGGCTGAAGTATCTAATTCTAAGTATCTAATTGATGTGGTCATGGGTATGTGACAAAAGTGAAGAAAGTTTGAGATCTCTGGTATCTCAAAGTACAGATGTAGCAGGTTGAACATTTTACTGGATCTTAGCTGTTCTTCTGATGCTGAGCAAGGAGTCGTCCAGCACGTTTGACTTGCACTGGTTTTGCAGTGGTTGCAGGAGCGTGTAGTAAGCTGAAACCACAGATGTAATTCTGGATATTTACGCTATGGAGATCTGAAATATAAAATTTTAAAAAGACATTTATTCGGTCACTTATATCAGGAGTATACTTCAAGTCGCACTAGTTCCTGGACTCCAATGTAATACTTTCACTACTGCCCAATTTTGATGTAATTGCGGTGCTACTGTGCTTTTAAATTGCATTTATTTTTATCCTTTGACCTTTCCCACTGGCTGTGGCTTGTTTTCATGGTATCTTAACTCTAGCTAGGAAGCAGACAAGCTTCTAGCCAAACATCAGGTACTCGAAGTTCAGCCAACAGGGATGTTGTGATAGTGAGCTGGTTACTAGTGTCTTCCTAAATGCCTGAGTTTGATTTATTTCTCTTTTTTCCTCTTTGTTGTTTTTCACCTGTTTTTAAAGTACATGTATGATCTCTCAAGCCATGGTTTGGCCTGTAGCCATCTTTATAAGTGGCCTTTTCAGATGGAAGATTGTATCAAGTATTTTTGTAGTACCTTTTGAGGAAACAGTAAAGTAACAACCCTTTGTTTCTTTCCAAAAGCACTGTTAATCTCTTCTCCCATACACTCATGTGAACTTTCCCCTGTTATTTATTGCTGGAGAGGCTACTGAAGGTTTCACCGGAGCTGCTTGCTGAAGAGGCGGCTCACCCTGCTCCAACAGCTTAGGGCAAAGCTGGGTGCAGTCCTCTTGTTGTTTGATTTTGGGGTTTGTTTTGGTTTGGTTTTGGGTTTTTTGTTGTTTGTTTGTTTTTAAAGTGGGGGGAGAAATTAGTGGCTTGCCTGTACTAATTGCACCTTGATGTCTTTGGCATTGCTTCAGAATCGGAGTGCTACCTTGACTTGTAGAGTTACAAGACACATTCAGTGCATATTAAATTAATTGGTTCTAGATCCATTAGTTATAAAAGTCAACTCCAATAGCTTCTTGCTCACAGGCTAAGACGGCATTTGAGAGGTGGCTGCCATTAAAATGGTGTGTGGTTTGTTTCCTGAAGTAATTCTTTGATTTTTGTTTGTTTGTTTATTATTAGCAAATGAATAGTTTTGGCAGGGTTTTTAATCATCAACCTTGTCAGCCTGTCATTTCTCCCTCATAAGGACGTTAATCGTGCTCACTTTGGGCAGGGTGATGCAGGTGCAGGCTTCCCTGGTGTTCTGGAACACAGCCCAGAAAGAGGTCAGGAATGTAGGTTGGCTATGAGGGACCCTCCTCTTCCCCATCTCTCCCATGTTGTTGTGGTTTAACCCCAGCCAGCAACTAAGCCCCACACAGCCGCTCACTCACTCCCCCCACAGCGGGATGGGAGAGGGAGTCGGAAGAGTAAAAGTGAGAAAACTTGTGGGTTGAGATAAAGGCAGTTTAATAGGTAAAGCAAAAGCCACGCACACAAGCAAAGCAAAACAAGGAATTCATTCACCACTTCCCATCGGCAGGCAGGTGTTTCCAGGAAAGCAGGGCTCCATCGTGCGTAATGGTTACTTGGGAAGACAAACGCCATCACTCCGAACGTCCCCCCACTTTCTTCTTCTTCCCCCAGCTTTATATATGCTGAGCATGACGTCATATGGTATGGAATATCCCTTTGGTCAGTTGGGGTCAGCCGTCCCAGCTGTGTCCCCTCCCAGCTTCTTGTGCACCCCCAGCCCACTCACTGATGGGGTGGGGTGAGGAGCAGGAAAGGCCTTGACTCTGTGTAAGCACTGCTCAGCAGTAACAAAAACATCCCTGTGTTATCAACACTGTTTTCAGCACAAATCCAAAATGTAGCCCCATACTAGCTTCTATGAAGAAAATTAACTCTATCCCAGCCAAAACCAGCACACATGTGAAATGACTTCCCAGTGCTGCAGAGCTAGGAGTGAGCTCTGTGGGTCAGCAAAGGGGATAATCCCCTGGTCCCTGGGCTGGGCTGCCAGTGTGGCATGAGCCAGTGCCCCACGCTGCTCCTAGGTTAGGTCCCCAAAACACTATCTTCATGTTGCCTTGGTTAATGGCTTCTCCACAGGTTAGCAAGCTCAGACTGCAGTTTCATGCTTAGCATAGTCTGAGGGACAGTTCTGCCCTGGTTGTCCATCCCTGTTCCCTGCCTTGCACAAGCCTGTGTGAAGGGCCTCTACAACTGGTTCTGGAGACACTGCAGCCTTCGCTAGCCAAGGGATCGCTGCAGTGCACACTGTTGCCTGCCATAGACTAGAGGGTAATATCCAAGAGGTCCAAGCTTGAGAAGTACGGGCCTTGGTTTTGGTCCAGGCTCAGCTCCTGCCATCAAATTGTCATTCCTCCCTCAGTGTCTTCGCTTTCCAAGTTAGGAGTCTACTGTCAACAATTAGACTAGAAGCTGCAGGGTGGAGGATGTTTTGTGTGTTTGAGCACCAGCTCACGTCATGGGCTCCTGATCTTTAGTCCTCTACATGCTCATAGTCACAATAATAGCAGAAACAATTATTTTTTCAGTGCTAACCTAACCCTCTCCTATTGTTTGAAAAGTGGCAATATACGAACAAGTCGGGCAACTATCTCCCTCACTTGAATTACTTAAAATAATGCTTTAATGGGTTTGTCATGAGTTAGGAGCTACTTTCTCCGTATCAGTTATCTAAGTTCCAAAACATTAAGTGGCATTTAATGAAGGAGCGCGTAAGTTGTATAACATCCTGGCAGTTGTGTTTCTCATACTTGTTCCTGTTAGCCTGGCTTAGCCTGGCCAGCACTGATGTGCTTTTTGTCTAGTTTTGGTGTGCTCCCCTGTTACTGGACTAGTTTTCTGAAGGAGAGGACTGGGTTTTGATCTGTGTTTGTGTGTGACTCATGGCGAAGGAGTTCTGCAAAGTACAATCTAACAGTCACTTTTCTTTTTGTATTGTGTGGTTGTCCCTAAAGAGCACGTGACTTGGCCCCGGAAGATCACCAAATCATCCTCTACTTATCACTGCAGCTGGCTCTTGTCAGACAGGTATGTGCAATAATTGGCAAGCACTGAGTCATGAAAGGGTGGGAGAAGGACAGTCCAATTGAACAAGACCCAGACTTGCTAAACAGGGTCCCTTCCTTCCTACATTGTAATTGATAACAGTCAATCGGAATATGTTTGTGTAAGTTTTTTTATTATTATTTTTTAAATAGTAATTCTATAGCACGTGGAACGACGTTCCTGAGGGCATGCATTCAGCTCTAACTCGTGAGCAGTGCTGTTCCCACTTGGAGCAACTTTGTCCGGGTGGGGCGAGTGAGGTGTGTTTATTCCTGTTCCCTGCGTATCATGCTGTGTCCTGCTGCGGGCCACTCCAAAGGCTCTCTCGTTACTGCCCGTTCTGTATCATGCCAGATCACACGCTCTCTGCGCTGGGGATTGGTTTATTCCATACTTGGGCACATTCGGTGTTAGGCTTTGACGGGTGCTGGAGCTCTGCAGCGAGTGGGATTAGTTTTGAATTTGAATGCTGCTGCAGGTGTTAACTCATAAAAATTAAGCTGATCAGAAGATACATAGCACTACCTCGCAGAAAAAAACATTTGGGCTGTGCTTTATTTTTCTGTCCCTTCTTTTTATAATTGGGTTGTGTTTTATTTGTCTGTCCCTTTTGTTTAAAAGCCAAAATCTTTATTGGAACAGCCCCTATTTTTTAAATGCTTCTCTAACTAGATTTGAAATTTCATCATCATAGTTTCCTTCTTTGGCAGGCTTTCTGCTTGCTGCAGTTTTCTCTGCTTTGTCTACGCTACAGAGTCAAACAGTTGGATCCTCCTTATTTTCCTGAGCTAATTAGGGGAGCTGTGTGTTCATTAGGTTAAACTAATTGTTCCAAGAGAGCACACTCTTGATAATGTCACTTTTGTAACCCTTTCATAATGAGAGCAGTGTGTTGTGAGGAAGACTGCAATAAGAAAGGATAATTAAAATGACTTATTTAACTTTCTCATCTGCCTACTGGCTGCTTTATGATGCAGTTTGCTCAGGGTCTTTCATTAAAAAATATCCAGCTAGCCTTCTTTCTCTCACAGCTTTTGCCTCTTAGGGAGGTTGTCTGATTGGCTGCCTCTTCTGCTTCTTGCCATGAGTAAAAGCATTACAGCTTTTCAGCTGCTATCCTTAAAAATAAAATCGAGATTTCTGTGGTCACTGGTTCTTTGTCATTTTCACTGTTATTGGTCCACTGCATTTTAACTTATTACCCTTTTTTTTAATCCAGTTGTAGCCTGTCTTTACAGTGTTCTTTCATATGTCTCATTTCATCATTTCCCTTCCCTCCTGTTCTTTCCATTCGGTCTCTTGTCCTCATGTTCACTTTCTCTTTTGTCTACCTCACCTGTGTATTCTCATCCTTGATGTTCTGCCAGTCGCCCCTGTTACCACAGATGTGTGATCTAAGTGTGTTATGTAGTGTCAACCTGACCCCTGCGATGCTGCTTCTGCTCTTCTCCGTCTAGTGAGATATAAGTCTTTAACACATGCTTGGAGAGAGAGGAGATACCTGAGACATCTTTATTTTTAGACTGCTGTAAAATATCCTACTCTTCTTTTGCCAGTTTACTTAATGATAAACATTTGGTAATGCATTTTTAATATCCTTAATTATTTAAAGTATCTAATATATTGTCTTTTTGATTAACTGAAAGATAAATGATACCTTTTTTGATAGATTGCATTAACTATTGAACATCACAGTTAGGGCTTTCATCAGGCGATGCTACAGTACCAACAAATTGGGCCATTCCTACACAGTAGGTTACAATATAATACCTGAATGTTATTCTCAACAAATAGGCCTTTTTGTTTCCATAGTCAAGGTCAATAAATGAGGTAACCTTACCCAACACTGAAAAATCTAGGTATCAGCTTGCAAAGATACGAGAGCATTTTCATGGAACAAAGCAAGAGAGGCAGCTGACCGGTAGAGTGCCAAGCGAAGTTGGAGCAATTCATCTTCCGTGGAAGACTCTGCAAAATATTTCCAATAGCACTTGTCTCTGTCAGCACTGGGCAAGGGCGAGGGGAAATGGAAAAGCATAAGCTTCCCTCTGACACGCGATGAGGACATGACAAGAAAAGGAATGGTTATAAAAGGTTTTCGCAGAGTTGGCAGTTGAAAACCACCAGCAACCAAAATGAAAGATGATGATAATGTGCTTTGTGCTTGTATGTGTGGCTCTGTGTCTTAAAGACCACTGGAGTCACTGGGAGGACTCCAGTGACTCCTGGAGGGTCTGGGTCAGTGCCACAGTGTTTTAGGGTGGATTTTTCAGCAAAATACAGAGCAGAATACCCTCTTCTGTAAGGAGGGTCTCAATCTGGTTTTCCCCCAAAGTTGGAGTGCCACAAGGCCAAGGTCAGTATTTGCCGTGATGGTTATCTCCACCTGCAGCGCCCGGCTGGCAGCCGGCTGAGCCGATCGACAAATGAGACTTGTAACTCCCAACTCCTGGCGGCTGGTTCGGCTGCTTCTCCTGTTTCTGTGGTAACAGCATTTGGATCAGCAAAAACAAGATAGAATGAACATTTTAAAGCTCACTGATTTTAATGCCTTGCCTTGTTTTTTAGCAGGCCAGTTTCTATGGAAATGACTCTAGAGAGTCAGTGCTCTTGTTAATTTTAAATGCTGGTTCTCTTCTCATTTTGGGTGGTGGTGTTGTTTTTGACCCTGAATGCCATGTAAATCAGTATAGGATACATAAAAACAACATATGGGGGTTTCGTACCATTTTAATACTTGATTTGATTTGACCTTTCTTTGCATGAAAATAGGAAGGGAAAGACAGCCAGGGGCCAGCAGCTGAGAATTAGAGGTCTCACATCAATTTCATCTGTGGGCTGCCAACAGACTTGAAGTTTCAAGTGGCAATATCCAAAAAACACCTACTGCCTTCCAGAGTGCCTGGATGTAAAAATAAGATAAACATCGGTTAAGACACCAGAGAAGATATTTCAGCTGTTTTCTCCACAGTTTTTATTCTGGTTTCAAGAAGGCAAGACTGCTGTCTTGTCTTTGCCCCAGGAGGGGAGCTCTGTTTTAGTAGGTATTGAGAGGCGCTTCTTTCAGCGACTGCTGGACATGGGTAGTTACGGTCTGTGTTTCTTCCAGATCAGCCAGTGCCTCCTCTGCTGAACAGCAACATGCTGCTTTTCTGTCTAGGTCCTCGCCTAGATTTTTCTAGTGATCAAAACCAGCTTGGTGTAAGAATTAAGTAATAACTTAACTCATAGATATGTCTGCGCTTGCTTTACTGAAGTTCTGGTGGACTGTAGCAAGTCTGTTTTGAATGGAAGCTCTTGCAAGGCAATAAAGCTTTCTCCTTTCTATAATCCCTGTGCTATAAAAAGAGATGGACAGGATAGTTTTAATTGTTAATTAACTGTAACTCACAGCTGATGTGAAATTATAAAGCCTGAAAACTCCTCTTCTGAGATCCTGTTTCATTTACCATTCTGAATATGCAAGTGCATTCTAGTGTTGGGAATTATTTTTAACAACTCATACTGTTTTTCTTTTTATACCTACAATTGTAACATCCCAGCATTGTTTTTAAGGAAGCATATAGCATTATTGAAATAAATTCTATTATATAAGAGGCAGCCTAAACAATCCATATTGTGGCATTATTTTGGTAGTGCTGCAAGATGCTGTTTCTGGCTTACTGCAGCATCTTTGCTTCCTAATCAGTGTGATCTGAATATACCTGTGTGCCATGCAAAATAAGTGTGGTATATTTATTAACAGAAAGATGAATCAGAGAACGGTAGCATCTTCTAATTCCAGGCCCCACTCAGACTTGCAATCCGGTTGAAATAAGATTACTTTAAAGCACAGCACTTGTAGGGAATTTAAACTGGCAGCCTACCTCTCATACAGCCCTGAAGTTTCAGGGTGCCATCTGGGCTGTCAGCTTCCATCTTTCTCATATTACGTAGTTACTTAAATAAGTAAGCTGTGGCATCTGTCAATAGATTGATGATCTCTACTTTTCAAAACAAGTTTGTGTTGACTGCTGCCAAATATCGTGCTTCTATTGTTCTAGAAATTTAGTTTGTATTTTGTTGCACCTGGTCTCTTGCAGGTTGTTGTTTTGTATAATGCTTCCCATAAAGAAGAAGCTTCATATTATTAAAGAGTATTTTTTCTTATCTGTGTTCTGTCCACTATTTCTAATTACGCAGCAGTACTGTGTAGGCTATTAATGGTGTTACAGGACTAAGGAATCTTTTTGGGCTCAAGTTATAAACAATCAAGTGTCAGGGTAGCATGATTAACTTCCAGAAACAACCATTGTCTGTGACTCTGATGGTACTAGAGGGAAGCACTGAAATGAGATGTAACCACTGTAAGCACTATGCTACAGAACAGGGGAAAATTATTTTAGATTATGTCTGTTTCAACAGTATGTGAGTGCTTGTTCAGCAGGCACAGGTTTGCAGGAGCGACCACAACTGACTTTTGTGCTGCTTTATTTCATGTATGTTGCAGCATAGCTGGCCTCTGTTAGGGGTATGAATTTGCAGTTGTGTGATTGCTGGACATTTGCACATATAAAGCAAAATGTCAGTGACTTAGTTTACAGATTCACGTGCAAGTAAGGTCAAGTATCCTTGTAATTTCTAAGTCCCTCAGGAAAGACACTAGTTGCAAGTAGTATTTTTTGATTCATACTAGCAAATTAGAATCACCTTCCCAACTTTCTGAATAGAATCACAGAATAGTTGCGTTTGGAGGGGACCTCTGGAGATCATCCAGTTCAATCCCTGCTCAAAGCAGGGTCAGCTGGAACAGGTTGCTCAAAACCCCCTCCAGTTTGGTTTACAGATTTTCTTCTAATGAACTTATTTTTCCCCAAACTTGGAATTTCTTTACAACTACTTGTGCAGGTCTGAGACAGAGGAATAGAAAAAATAAGAGGTGTTTTTAGTGGTGAGTGCAAGAAGAGTCTTAATAGCAGCTTTGTTTTAGCAAGTCAAATTTATATACCTCTGGTATACGTACTGAAGAACTTCGTGGATGGGCAGATCTGGGCCCACCACAGTCTCATGCCTGTTGTCCTGGTTCCAAGTTGTCTTGTCATTGCTAGTGTTTTTACATAGTAAGAAAATATGTCCTAATAAGCTGTTGAGGGAACACTGGTGACTTAAGCCAATGTCTTTACCTTTGTAGTAAGTAGGCTATAATAACACATGCGATTAAAGTAGCTCCACTGACAAGCAGTAATTCATTAAAGCTGAGCACTCAGTCATATATCCCAACCTGAATCTAAGCCAGGATGTTCAGCAGTTTTGAAGCTGTGGGCCAGATGCCAGTTTGGGGTTATGTCTGTGGAGCAGTCGCACTGATCTCCACACTTGTGTGAAGTCACCAGTAATAGAATAGTTAAGTACTTTGGCTTGCATATGCACAGTAAGAGTGAAATGGCACTTGGATATTAGGATGAAGTTGTCTCATGAACAGAATATGTACCACGCCCCCAGAAGTATATCTGGGATCTAGGTAATCAGCAACCTCTTGTAACTGCAGGCAGTGCAATTGTTGCTTTCCTTAGTTATGTGCTACCTGTTTTCCTGAGTGATCTGTGGAGGTGGTGAGAATTTGACACTGGTGGTATGCCAAGGCAGGAGAACATCTGCAGACCTTTGCTAGGTGGGAAGTTGTCATAGTAGGAAGGAAGGAGCTAGGTTCTGCATCCCTTAAGAGAAGGAGAGGGAAGGTATATATGAGGAAAAAAAATTTATACATTTTTCTGTTTTGTTTTCTGCAGACTTCCAGTCATAGTAGGAAGGAAGGAGCTAGGTTCTGCATCCCTTAAGAGAAGGAAGGTATATATGAGGAAAAGAAATTTATACATTTTTCTGTTTTGTTTTCTGCAGACTTCCAGGGCCAAACACAGATCTGGAATAATTTAAATAACAGTAATTTCAGACACTAGAGAATCTTAAAGAAAATCTTCCATATAAAACTTATTGGTAGCCAAAGGAAAGAAAATCTACTAAGAAGTTCCCTTTTGAACAGATAAGAGTATTGGATCAAAGAGCGTGTGATATACTTGCATTCATTATACATGTTTTCTGCCAAGTGAGACTTGATTCTAATGACATGCTGCTGCTGTGAGTGTCAGGACTGCTCTTTACATCACTGCTTGCAAAGATACTTCTTTTTCTGACAGCATTTTGAATCTTGACTCTTTAACCCTTGAACATTCAAACTTAATTTTTATGTTCTTGATCCAAATCATGAAAGGCCTTGTACAGTCATCACAAGAGACAAAATGCAGCTGAGATGTGTAATGCTCTCCCCCAGGTGAAGTGCCAGCCACCCATCCTAGAAAATGGAGTTGAGTATTGGGCCTCTGTAGTGGATCTGTTTACAGCATAGAAGCATCATGCCAAAGTAAGGAGGAGTTGATTGGATCAGGTCTGCTGCTCCTGTTTATAAGCAGTGATTTAGTAATGCTGCAGACTCTTTTCTCTAGAATGGGTGGTTTTTTTCAAGCAGTGCAGTCTGTTAATTTTGTCAAACTGTTCAGATAATAGAAGTCTTTCTCACAGGTGCCTAAGTAGAATTTCTTCAGAATTTCTAATGACTGTATTTGTTCATACCTTTGGGATATAATGTAGGACTGAAGGAGAAATGTGTTCTCTTTTTATTTCTACCCCATCTCCTCCCAGATTTCTGATGCTATAGAACATCTTCAAGAAGCACTGCAACTGTGCAAAGATGACATGAATTCACTTCATCTACTGGCCCTCCTCTTTTCAGCTCAGAAGCACTATCAGCATGCACTGGATGTTATCAACATGGCTGTTGTTGAATACCCGGAAAGCTTTAGGTAAGAGTTATTGCATGCTGCGATACATCCAGTCAGGAATGATCTGCTCATTAGCTCTGTTCTCAGTTATACACAAGGAGCCTGTTAAATGAGGTGTGCTACTGGTGTGTCACTGTCCTCCTGGGTGTATGGTGAAGATAAAACATGTGAGGCTCAGGGTATTCTTTTGATTTTCTGTCTTCATCGTCTGTTTTTAAAACTAATGCTTATGCTTGTTTGCTTTTCCAGTATTTGTCTTTTTGTATTGTGCTGATGGTATCTTCTCCTATATATCTCCCTGTACTTTTTCGTATGTCACTTTACACATGGAGAAATGAGTGTGAGACAACTATGATGTCTGTCTGTATCACAAATAATTTTGTATTAGGTAAACTTTCTGGTTAAAGACAAGCAAATTCTTCATGTATTGATGCTCACGTATGACATAATTTGCTGCAATAGCACAGCTGGGGAAAAAGATCAGTTGAAAATCACAAGCTGTAATACTGTATAGCAGAAAGGATGGTTTGGCTGCCTAAAAGCATGTTTGAACCAGCACAGACTTCTTGGAGCCAGAGGTTTCCACTGTCCTATGTTTGACTCAGTCCTTCATCCATCCGAGGGAGACAAATTGAATTCCTTGCGATTTACTGTCATGATCTTTCAAAACAATGAATTTGTCTGTTCTGTGCAAAAATTAAAGCTGCTGTAATATTTTCTGGTGATCGCATACTAGCGGAGTTTCTCAGAAAACTGCAGAAATTCCTGTTGCATTGCTGGAAGACCAACTTCTATTCAGAATTGCCTGTATTTAACTGATGTTTTAAACCCATGCAGCATTGTCTTTAGACAGACTGCTTTTTCAGTGGACAGAGGGAGTGGCCTCCACAGGTGTCATCCAGCAGCTGAATCGGACGTTGTCTAAACCAGAGCAAAGGAAGGTCACAAGTGAGATTAAGGCGATCTAAATGTGAGCTTGAATGCTTTAGGATCTTTTAGAACTATGGTGCTATATCGGCATATAATGCTTTTCATTGTAAGCTGCATGTTGCCATTTAAAAAAGCTCTGCTGCCTATGCTTTTGAGGTTACTTACTTTGTGTATGTGAGGAGCTAAGATTTTGTCAGTGCACATCTTTGAGAACAAAGTGAAAATTAGTAACGGAAAAGCTCTTAAAATGATGCCAACATCTCTTTAAAGTGTGAACATGGGTATGATTGAAACAGGAAATAGTCCAGTGGCTGCTAAGTTGTGTTTTATGGTTTGAAAGTAGTAAGCATAGTAGAAAAACTCATGTTGTACAGTCAAAGGTCACATCATACAGTCAAAGGTCAGGTGTTCATTGAGGACTACAAACACTCAAATATAGATGAGACAGAGGTGGAAGTGGAAGAAGCAGCTGGTTGTTTATGTGAGGAACAGAGTATTTGCCATGTCAGATCAACCAACTGGTCCATCAAGTCCTGGATCTTTCCTCCAGCACTTACTGATAATTTGTTTGAGGGGAGGACAAAACAAAGAAGACATGGAGTGCAAAATAGCTTGGAGGGCTCCTGGGTGGGTTCCTTTATGCTGTCTGGTAATCTGATTTCCCAAAGCAGGAAAGAATATTATCTCCTATGCTTCTATCAGTGCCAATCTTCATGTGCGGAAAGACCTTGCAAGGAGTAGCAGAATAGGTTGTTTCTGGTAGAAACAATTAATATTGGTAGTGAATGCCACAAGTTCATGTTTACTTCTAGACACAGACTTGCTAGGGTGTGTGCTCTTAGAAGCAGCCCTCTTTGCTCCCTGCATGCACTGTGGTACATAACACAGTTGGCAGTGAGACTCATTCACAAGTACACAGAGATGCAGGAGTAAGGGCTGGCTTCCTGCCTCTGCTGCTATGACTAGCCTGTCTCAGTATGGGTCCTTCTCTAAACCAGCCAGCAAATAACTGATGAGTGAGGGAATGGAGAAAGAGTATCAGAGTTGCAAGACAGAAAAAAAAATTTTAAGAAATTTTTAAAAAGCATTTCTGAAGAAAAAGAACAACAGGAATCCAATGAGGGGGAAGGCAAGAAGAGTAACAGAATACATCTATAGTTTGTACCAAATCTGAAACTGTTGCAGACTTTCTAGAGGTCTAAAGTACAGTTTATGCTAGGAGGGCTTTACTGCTTTGTAAAATCTCTTTGAAGGGAGATATTGTGTATCGCCAGTTGTTATTGCCTTATAGAAAAATTGTAGTAAATTTTACTATTGCATGGAATGACTACAGGATACTTCATGTAAATAGTACAGGCAAGTTCAACTGCATGATTTTAAAGCTGCATTTAAAAGTCGTTGATTATTTTTCCCACTTCACATTGATATGAACCAGGCAACTGTGTAATGTGGTGCCTGGGGGCTCCCTTCCTAATGACAACTCTGTTTGGAAGCATAGTTAGATGGCAAGTATCAAGAAAAGAAGATGAAAGCTGCATTAAGGGACCTTAGGGCTCTGTAGATGGCAAAAAACGTAAGCATTACCTGGATGTATATCCTAAACAAAAGAAAGAATAATACATAAAAATTAAGGTCTTAGCTGGCCCATCTCATACTGTTTTGTTGGTCTCTGTATGTAATTAAGATGAGTTTGTTCCTGCTTTTTTATTTTCATATTAAATTCTTTCATTATATATTTTAAACAAGGAGTCATTCAGGATGTCATGTAGTTGGTTAGTGGTTGAAGCAATTGGAAAAAATATACTGCATTGCTCAGCTAACATACAACATTATTTGGCGTGAGCCCCATAATACTGACCCAAATGTGTCTAGAAGTGCCCCTTGTTGGAATGTTTAAACTTAAACATTTGCTTCATGTTTCAGTGGTTGGTATGGTGCATAGGGAGGAGGGATATGAAAGCTAGACACTGAATACAGTGAGAGATGAACTAGAATGTTTTGGATCGAGCTGTTGGAGAAGAACAGCTGAATATCCAAAAGCACAAATTGTTCAGAAAAATGAACTTAGGAAAATCACTTCTGCTTGAAAGGTGGCATATAGTAACAAATGCATTACGTTACAGTCAGTGAATGACTCAATTTGAGCACTTGGATGTACTGTCAAGCAATGACAGAGTAAGATTGGATAGAGGAAGAATGAGAGCTAGCTATGCTGGACATATTGCAAGATGGAGTGAACCAGAAGAAACACACTGCCTTGCCATGACTATAAAAGATAAAAATAATAGCAACCTTTACATGGAAAGTATCACCTGAAAAATTGCTGACTCCTATAGAGGCAGACTGCCCAGGATAAGACTTAAGTGTTTTTACATCCTGTCAATGTTGGTACGCTTTTAAAAGAAGTTAATCTAATCAATGCAGTACCAACAGTTGGTTTTGGTGTATATTTCAAAGCACTATCTCCAGCATATTTGGGAGGGAAGACTCCTGATAGCATCAGGTATCTCCCCTTCAGGTCAATGATGCTGATCATAAGCCTTTCTTAAGACAGATTCCTTCATTTTTTTCCCAACTCAAAGGCCAGCCTTTTGGACAGTGTTCTACCCGGGACTGGCTGTGATTACCTCTCCTGGCTTGTCTTAGGGATAGATCTTTTACCTGGAAGAAATAATATTAGTGAGCACCCCTGTTGCCCCCCAGGTGATCTTCTTAAAATAATGCGTTGTTTATTTAGAAAGAAAGTATTTCCCTTTTTAAAGCCTGTATTCACACCTCACAAAGTGTTCCGTGCAGAAGTCCCATAGGTCTGGCAGGCTGCAGAACCCACCACGGAGCGTGGTTGACACAGTCCTTTATCTTCAGCTGGTAATACTTCCTCCTTCCTGTTTTGCTCATGTAAAATTGACTTTGTCCTCCTGACTCGCCCACTCTTCCAGAGACTGTTTTGCTCTCTGGTCATCTTTTAGCTCTAATTGGTTGGCTCCTAGCACTGGAAAAAAACTAAGGTCTGTACCTACCCTGATGTTGGAAATAGGATATCAATTTTGTGGATACGCTATTGCTTTATAATTGCTCCCAGACTGCTTATCAAAACCTATTCTGTTGTTTGCCAGCTTGTTTTTTGTCTCCTGGACAGCCCCCCATTAAGTCAGAAAAATATATTCTTCTGGCATAATGTACAACAACTTCTAATCACTGCCCAATGTGACGGTGAATGTTTTGTTAAATGATCACATCTTTATATCTGTAGCAGTTCGGCACCTGGCACAGGAGTTGTAACTCTTTTAAATTAATAGCTGCTAATATTCCTTCTCTTCCTAAACTATAAGTCACTATTCTGTTGCTTTCAGAGTCTCAAAACTAGTTTTAAAAAGAAATAAGAGAAAACTTTTGCGTGGTGCTGCTATTCTACACATAAAGACTCAAAAAGCAGCAGGTGGGTTGGTGTTTCGGAGCAATGTAGCTGTCAAATGCAGATGCTTTTGTTCTACCCAGATATTTGCTATCACGAAAGTAGTTAGTGTAAATGTAGTGCAAAAAAAGCTCAGAAGGCCAAGAAATATTAAATGTGTATCTTGGAGACAGTTAATAAAAAAGGAAGTAAATTTCACATGGGAAATTGTGTGTGTCATCTTGGTGGTGTTTTAGCAGAAAGTTTTTTTTGTACAGCCAAAGTAGCAGAATACAAAGTCCTCTTCTAGATTAGAAGTGGTTTACTGACAGCAAATGTCCTTGACTTCATCACTAATTTCATTAAGGACCTGTAAAGTAATTGTCTGGCAAGATTTATTTGTCATAGTCTGGTGCAGACTTACTGTGGGGAGAGCTATTCTGTGGTATATAAGCAATGTCATTTACCAGGTGCTTTCACTCGCTACAAAAAAACCCGATGTAAAATCAGGATCTAAAAATGCATGATTAAACTGGCATCTCCACTTTGAATTCTTTTTCCATTACTTGTCAGGCTATTTCTTGTATGTTGAAAATAAACAACTCATGCCTTCTTTGAAGCAATATCTTTATGGGCACTAGTGGAGTACTACAATATTGTTGACAGCCATAAAGTAGAACTGTCTTTTTGCCTGTAATCTTCATAGGGAATAAGGAGTCAGTTGTCTCTCAGTCGATGGGTTTGCAAACCTTTGTGTTATGCCTAGTCTATACTACAATTTTTGTGTCAAGGTAGTTGTACCTTCCACCCCTCCCACCTCACCACCAGGTAATACGATTGTGTATGCTGTAGAATGGTTTTACCACTTTTCTCATGAAAGTGGTGATGACCTCACTTAGCTTTAGAAGTGTGGCTTTAGAGAATCAGATCAGCCTGTTTATATGATTCAAGTTCATCATTAGGCAAGAGGCAAGGAAGCCTGGTACATCTTGTGAGCGGACATGGTGATAAAACAGCTTGTTAAAATTCTCAGAATATTGTTTTGTTTACTGAATTCCTCAAGGGTGCAAGGTCTGAGGATCTAAAGCAGCAATAAATTATTTTCATAGAATCATAGAATAGCTTGGATTGGAAGGGACCTTTAAAGGTCACCTAGTCCAACCCCTCTGCCGTGGGCAGGGACATCTTCAACTAGATCAGGTTGCTCAGAGCCCCGTCCAACCTGACTTTGAATGTTTCCAGGGATGGGGCATCTACCACCTCTCTGGGCAACCTGTTCCTGTGTTTCACCACCCTCATCGTAAAAAATTTCTTCCTTTTATCTAGTTTAAAACCACCCTCTTTTAGTTTAAAACCATTCCACCTTGTCCTATCGCAACAGGCCCTGCTAAAAAGTCTGTCCCCATCTTATAAGCCCTCTTTAAGTACTGAAAGGCTGCAATAAGGTCTCCCCGGAGCCTTTTCTTCTCCAGGCTGAATAACCCCAACTCTCTCAGCCTTTCTTCATAGGAGAGGCGTTCCACCCACCGTGATCATTTTTGTGGCCCTCTTCTGGACCCGCTCCAACAGGTCCATGTCTTTCTTGTGCTGGGGGCTCCAGAGCTGGACGCAATACTCCAGGTGGGGTCTTAGCAGAGCAGAGCAGAGGGGCAGAATCACCTCCCTCGACCTGCTGGCCACGTTTCTTTTCATGCAGCCCAGGATATGGTTGGCCTTCTGGGGCTGTGAGCGCACACTGTCGGCTCATATCCAGCTTTTCATCCACCAGCATCCCCCAGTCCTTCTCGGCAGGGCTGCTCTCAATCCCTTCATCCCCCAGCCTGTATTGATACTGGGGGTTGACCCGACCCAGGTGCAGGACCCTGCACTTGGCCTTGTTGAACCTAATGAGGTTCACGCAGGCCCACTCCTCGAGCTTGTCCAGGACCATCTGGATGGCATCCCATCCCTCAGGCCTGTCAACCGCACCGCTCAGCTTGGTGTCATTTGCGAACTTGCCGAGGTTGCACTCGATCCCACTGTCTGTGTCATTGATGAAGATATTAAACAGTACCGGTCCCAATATGGACCCCTGTGGGACACCACTTGTCACCGATCTCCATCTGGACATTGAGCCATTGACCACTACCCTCTGGATGCAACCATCCAACCATATGGACAGTCCACCGATCAAATCCATACCTCTCCAATTTAGAGAGAAGGATGTTGTGGGGGACCGTGTCAAAGGCCTTACAGAGATCCAGATAGACAACATCTGTAGCCATTCCCATGTTCGCTGAGGCAGTCACTCCATCCATTTTGGCTGTAGCGTTTGATCATGCTAGACCACTTTTATAAGTAGGATATTCAAAACTCTTAAGGGTGGAGTTTTTCTAAGTTGACTTCATGTAGTGGTGTGTTCACACCCTGGCTGGTGAGAGTGACCCACAAATGTTTTTATCTTTGTATTGATGCCCCAGACAGTAATACAAAATGATAAAAAATGGAAGTGTGTACTTGGGTGATACGACAGTACTGTGCTACAAGAATACAAAACATATATTAGGCTTCTGTGATACACTTAAACAAGAGAGATGTATTATGTGGAGTTAGAAGGGTTGAGCTGGGTTTTTTCTATAGTAACCATGAATGTCTGCTTTTGTTGGCATGTTATGATCGCTTGTTGTTTTTGTAAAATTAACCTAAAAAAACCTTGGTGATGTATTGCAATAATCAGGACTATACTCTGTGGAACTGGTAATGATTTATTTGTATGCCAAATATATGAAAGGAAAGCTTTAAGCTAGTCTCCTGACTCTTATTAGTGATAACACAGGTACTTAAAGCTAAAAGAATTTTAGAAATAGAAATCTAAGGGTTTTTTTCTGATTTGGATTTATTTCCACATTTTTAGCTTTTCTTTTTTTCTTTTCTTTTTTTTTTTGCCCTGGATGATGAGGAGAAAGAATGAATTCTTGAGTTACGGTATCCAAGATCAGATTCCCATTTTGGCAGGTTCAAACAGATGAATGCACCCTTTTCTAAGGATCACAGTCTGATCTAAGACAATTCAGCAGATGAGCATTATAGCCTTCTATTCACCATCTTAATGCAGCAGGAAGAAGTATCCCTCTAGCTGGTTCATGTCTGTTTGTGCCAGGAATGGATTTGTGTAAGTGTATATATCAATTAATCTTAAAATTATATGGATGGATTCAGTGGTACCTGGGGAGAGTTCCATTCCCTTATAGCACAGGGTTCAGAATATGAATAAAAGGAGTTAAACAGAGCTTAGAGAGGAAACGTACTGCAGACTTATTTTTTCATATGGCATGAAAAGAAGGAACAGCCATGCGGTTTTCCAACCTTAGCGACAATGGTTTGAGCCTTTCCTCTGGATGAAAAATCAGTTTTATTTCATAATAACTTCTTTTTTTCTACCACTTGAGTAAATGGCTACTGCCTCCATTAATTTAAGACCTTTATAGTGAGCAGCAGTGCTTCTAGATGCTGGTTTTGGCATTGGAGAGGTAACACAAGTTCTGCAAATGCATACGCTTCACTTCAGAAATTAGGAATAGATTCCAAAATGCAGGAATAGCATGGCTGATTTGAGATGACATAGTTACCACCCACAGGTTCTGTACTTCAGAGCAATTTATTTGTGTGAAAGTGGAAATTTCCATAAAGGAATGTCAGTAACTCTGTGTTTGAGATTTCAAGCTCAGATTTTGCAGGTTTTCCTGTAGATTCCTGCTCTGTGTGTGTTGGGGCTGCTAGCTTCTTTTGACATGACATTTAAGGCTTAGTGACTACTCATAAGCTAGAGGAAAATGAAACCTGCAAACCAATTTGTGGTAGTAGTAACTGGCTGAGTTACTGATCTTTAAAATTTGTGTTTCTTTGATGGGTCAGGCCTTAATAGAATAAACTCTGACCATTCAGCACAGCTGCTTTTTGAAACAGCAAAATGTCAATTTTATATTCTTCTACTTGCATTTATCTTATGCAATTGCCAGTACTTTCTCACCTGGATGGAGAAATGGATGCTTTTTGGTTCCTGCTGGCTCACTTCAGTGCATTGTATATATCTGCCATATTAGTGAGTTAGTCCACCCAACACACACTTTTCTCCCTGCTAAGTGCCATTTTCTTTTGAACAGCTGCAGGGTGTTCTGCTTTATATTCAAAAGAAGTGTTTAGGAGCCCTGACTGTCTATGTTGAATGCCAGAATGTATTGAAAAAATAGCGTGTGTGTAATACTTGGGCAGCAGAGTCAAGTTGCTAGTAGGAACTCTGTGGGCTGGAGTTTAGCCGTAGTACATGTGTGTGTGGGTTATCCAAGGTGAGGAGGGACTTGGTGGTCGGGATCACTGTGTTTCTACCAGGCAGTTGTGTGAACTCCAAAGGTAGACCTGGGTCGCGGAGATCAGAAGGAGGACATGAGGCATGCTTGGTGACTGGAAATCAAAAAGAGATCCAAGGGGGAAAGGTGGTGCCAGTACGGGAAACCCAGCTCTAAACTTTCCTTTCCTGCTTCGGGGCTACACACATATACGGGGGGGTGCATAGGGTGCCACCATTTATTAGCAGCTTCAGACATCAGTTTCTACTGGAAAACATGGTCAGAAGCTTCTTTAACTGGACTCCTTCAAGGCTCTCTTATTATATGGATAAAGGAGGAAACAAAATGCCCTGCTCGGCTATTTTTCTTCTTGCACATCTAGTGAAGGTGAAGGCTGTGGAAAGTCTGCTGTCAAACATACAGATCCGATAATCTGAAATTGTTTCCTAAGGCTCTCGGAAGCTGATCACCAGAGGAGTAGAGGAAGACATCTTGGTTTTTTTTTTTCTCATCTGGATTTTCTGAAACCTTTAAAAAGCCTCAAATGCAAGGATGATCCAGAGTCTCATTTTTTGATTGGGAATTTATTTTTCAGAATGAAGAACATCAGCTTTATTAGCATTCACTGAGAATTACTGTTGATAACCATTTCTGGAAAACACAGGTCCTGAAATACAAAGAGGCATGGATGTTATGCTTAGCAAATTTTCAGTGCAGTAAATGACTTTCCAAGAAGTTTGCAGTGCAGTCAAGCCATGTTGTTTCTCAGATGAGTATCGTGCTCTGATCACTCAATAAAAGGGTTGTTTTTTTCATCTCCAGCTGGAAATTTCAGACTCAAGTGACTTCTATTCTAAGGTCCTAGAAATATTTATTCATCTAATGAGAAGAGCACAAAATGTTTTGATTTTTATTGTTTTCTTCTTCAAAAAGAAGAGGGAGGGGAAAGTATTCAGATTTTCTGAAGAACTTACCAGGGAACAGAAACTGAGTATGGTAATTTTTCAGCCATGAATGTGGTTTTTACCTTCTGAAAACAGGGAAAGCCCTTGCCTTACTCAGAAACAGTGGTAATAATTATGTCTTAGATGGTAAGTCAACTTCTGTTGCCATTGTCATTATTGTCTGCAGAACCAAGTATGTAAGCAGGCACAGTTGTACTATTTGATATTAGTCAGTATTCATGTTACTTAATATTTTAGTCGCTGTTAGTAAAGGAAAGAGAATGATGAATGGAGATGTTATAATCGAGAGAGAGAGACTGTAATGTAGAAGTTCTGTGTTACCAACATGTCTTTAAAAATGTCCAGATGTATTCCTTAATATGCTAACGTTTTTACAACACAAAACAGATAATATGAATAATTTTACTCTTTGCTTTATTAATTTTTACCTTGGCTTGAAGCTTTCTGTTACGTATATAGTTCAGCAGTAAGTTTGTCATAAGACTGTATTTTAGGAGGAAGGGTGAACATGAGGATGGAGAGCTAAATGGTCTAATCAAGTGTCGCAGTCATTGGCAGAGTTCTTCCTACATGCGCCAACAGAAAATTCGACCCAGAACTATGTAAGTATGACATAGAATTGTGTTTCTCAGCACTGTGGCTGAAAATGCAAACTGCTGGAGATCTAGCAGGTTAGGAATTGAACGTAGTGACCTCTACTCTGTATGTCTCTGTCAGCTGGAGAAGTGGCAGGAGGCTGATAACTAGCACCTCAAATGAAGATCATAGAAGTAAGCAGTTGCATTGAAATTCATAGTGGAAAGACTCCTGGACATATTTTTTCCCTGGAATCTGGCCATTTGTGTCTACCGTCTGAGCAGTTGCAATGACTTGAGATTATTCTGTAGTTTTTCTTGTATTTTCTCAGGACAAGGTCAATGTCTTTCCTGTGTTGGTAGAGTACGTAACGCAGCGGGGTTCTGAACCCAGCTGAGAATATGGCATACTATATTCTGTTTTAAGGGCATGCTACTGCAATCCGTGTAATGAACAGGAGAGATGGCCAGTCGGCCCTTCCACAGGTGGGGAAGGGAGCTATAAGGAGCTGTGCTACTGAGTGAAGGAGGGAGCCGTACCTCCTGCCCCGCAAGTTCCAGCAAACAGTCGTTCTGTCTGATTCTTCAAAAATTAGGTGTTTGCTGTTTTGGGGAGAAAAGGAAAAAAAATCTTTTGCTTGGCTTAATAAATTTCAGTAATATTTAAGTGGGGAAAATAGCAAAGTAGGAATGACATAACTCAATGTGAAACGAAGGGATATGATACAGGTGTGAGGGTCATCTTTAGAGTCTTCTCCAGCCCTCCCCAGACCATTGCAGCAGAAGTGCTTGGAGAGGCTGCTGTGATGCTGCATTGCAAAAATGGCACTTGAGGAGAGGAATGTGCGGCATCTGCCCACCCCCAGGTGCGCGTGCCAGGGACCGCAGCCCTGCCAAATAAGGATGCAGAACCGATAGATGCCAGCTGCTAGACCATCCTCACCGGGAGCGAGAAACAGCTGGTGCATACAAGGGAGCACCAGTTGCAAAGGGTACGTCGGCACTGCTCCTCACAGGGATGTGGCTGGGCTGGCTTCAGCCCAACTCCTTGGGCTGCTGCTGACAGAGTCTCCGTAGAGACACGGATCTGCGTGGGCGAACTGCCCCGCTGTTTGCACTTGTAATCTTGAGCCTCATGGACCCCGTGGGCTGCCTTTAACTGTGCAGCAGCTCTTCAGCTAGGCATTGACTAGCCTGAAGGTATCAAGCTGCAGCGACTGCCAGCAAGGTGGGCAAATCATCGGTGGTAACCAGCACTAAGTAGCAGACAGAGACTCTGAGAGCAAAAGGGTCAGAGATTTTCCTGGCCTGCACAAACCAAGCACGTGCTATTGCGCAGAGCAGTCCCCAAAGCTTAGATGTCCCATGTATTGGGTTAAAATAAAACAAAGCTACCAGTAATGTGCACCTCGGGAAGCCACTGGTAAGCGGCATGGGGCCAGTGTTCATTTGGCCACTGCCAGTCAACTGTGCTGATCTCACTCGTGAGGGATTTTTAATCTACCTGGAATTGCTTTAATCTGTACTCTTCCTACCTCTCCAGAAGGAATGGCTACTGAGAGGGAGAGCACAGAGACTTCCTCTGCCTTTCTGAGCCACCGCTATAGTGCTGTTCTGTAAAAAGACTTGTTCAGAACTGTGCATGGTAGTATTGTGAGTTTATTGTCTGGAGGGGGTTTTTTGCATCCGAAGTGCTTGTGTGAATTAATGCTTTTTCTTATACAATTGCACGTAGGAGTCAGGATACATATACTAAATTATCTTTCAATCAAAAACATTCTTCTGAAACTAAACTGGATGGTACATTTTCTTGTTTATTGCTCTAGTGTTAAAGCAGATGGAAATGCTTGGAGTTGTCTTTGTTGCCAGGGGTATAAACTATGTCATATCTTAATCAAGAGGCTGCATATTGTCAGTTTGGAAATGCTAAGTGGAAAAAGGTTTTATTTTTTGAGTCCACTTTAAAAAAGAAAAAAAAAATCAATATATATGCACTCTTTGGAGCCTTCACACCAGATGATTTTCAAATATTATAGGAGTTGAAGTCTGCTCTACCAGCAACTCTGGGATTATGTTGCTTCTTTCTCAGTGGCAACCAGCATTTACCTGCTGCTTCCCTGGCCACCTGCAGATGTCAGGGGTTTGCATAGCAGGAGCACAGTCCTGTGCAAAATGTCTGTTGGGAAGAGGAAGGGAGATCCTGTAGGGTAATGATGCCCAAATATGTGTTTGTATGTGTGGTGTGCACTTTCTGTGCTTTTGCAGGGCAGGAAAACTTGCATCTGAAAGCCTATGGTCTTTGGTGTTATTTTTCTTCTCTCTGTGCTGCCCCAGATAGTGTGTATTTCTTAGTTTTGAAGGCCATATTTTGTCCCACATCTGTAAGACTGGTTTTGAGCAAAGCTCCATTACATTTCTTAAAATTTTTTAAAAACTTTTTGCAGATGCAAAATGCATCTGAATCAAACCTTTGTTTTAAAAAGGATTGACTGATATATAT